>NC_058163.1:16948386-17248386 GCF_020080835.1 Cotesia glomerata
TTTTTTAATGAAAATGAGAACTGGATTAACATTCACAGCATTAGGTGCATTATTCAAGCTACCTCGAACTACAATATCTACGATTTTTACTGACACGCTAGTGTATTTAGCTGGTTCGTGTAAAGATTTTGCTTCATGGCCATCAAGTGGAAACCATTCGTGCAATGATGCCCGATGTTTTCAAGGAATCTTACAAAAATTGCCGAGTTATCATTGATTGTACTGAGTTCCATGTTGAACAGCCGTCAAAAAATCAAACACCGAGTCCAGTTTTATTCTAGATACAAAAAAGGATTCCGCTTAAAAGTTTTAGTCGGTTGTACTCCATCTGGCTACATCTCTTTCATTTCACGCTGCTATGGTGGTAAATCTACCGATTCGCAAATAACAAGTACTTGTGGTTTTTTGGATTTGCTTGAACCTGGTGACTTGGTACTCGCTGATAAAGGATTCCCCCAAATTAAGACTGTTCTCGACGAAGATGGTAAAGGAATACTAATGGTTATGCCACCGTTTTTATATAATAAAACATTCACAGCGGAACAAGTACAAGAAACATATCAAGTTGCAAGTGTAAGAATTCATATTGAAAGAGTTATGCAAAGGATTCGAACGTATAAAATTGTTGATAAGTTTACTATTGACTTATTGCCTTACAGTGATGCTATAGTGTTTATGTGCTGCGTTTTAGTTAATTTACAACCACCAATAATTAAAGTAAATGAAGAAAAGGAATCAGAAGATCAATTTATCAGTACAATTATTACGGAAAAGAAATAAAAATTAATTTAAACAACTCAATATCATCTTAAAATTTATCAAATACTTTATTATTATATTTTATAGTGACAAGTATGATACACATTGCAACTTTCAATAATCAATTAATAAAAGTATAAAGTTTTTATAAATAATTTAAATATTTTCTTTTTGATTTTCTACTAGGACCTTTAAATAATAATTAAAATAAAAAAGCTTTAGCTTTGGAATAAGATTAGCTAAAAATTTTTCGTCTCTTTTTAAAGTAACTACATAACTACCCTTTGGTGACCAGATAAATAAATCACATAAATTTAAACCAACAACATACATTTGGACTTGACACTGAGTATAATAAACATGACTTTTCTTGAGACTAGCCTCATTTTCTTTTAATTCTAAATATTTTACGTTAAATTTTTTTTCTTTTTCATCAAATACAGGTTTTGATGCACACGTAGAAGGACACTTAATTTCTAAAATTTTAATAACTTCGTCATTTTTAATAACAATTCCGTCAACACTAGCACACAACCATGATTGAAGTGGCTTGACAAATACGCCAATGGATACAACGTCAACATCAAACTGTTTTATATATGCTTCCACGGCCTTTTTTTTTTCATTTTACACCATACCCATTGCTTTTGTTGTCGGTTTTGAGTATTCACTAAGTTATCAGCTAAAGCTTCACTGTCTTTTTTTTTATTCGTTTTAATTGAATGAGCTTTTTGTGAAGCACTTATTCGATACTTTCTTGAAGAAAACCACTCTGGCGATGCACTCTGCTTTACAGTATTTAAACATAAATTCAATATTTGATACTCATACAACTTCACGTAACAATTATAAAAATTATAGAGTTGAACATCCTTAAAAATTATATTGTGTGAATAAAGCTTAATTTTTTTTGATTTTTGGAGTAAATTGACGATGACTTTTTGGACAATTGTTTTTTGCACATAATCTACAGCATTGTCACATACATCTTCAATAAACATTCTAGCAGATGTTGTCATTGCAAAGTCTTTTTCAAATTTTAAAACATATTGAAACGAACAATTAATTTCTTCTAGTTCTGACGACTGAACGTCGTAAACAGGCCCATAAATCTTTTTTAAACTAAATTCATCAGTAATAATCAGTGGTTTTGCAAAAATTTCTTTGGCGAGTTGACTTGATGATGGTTTACCCCAACTTTGTTCTTCAGATGTCTTCGATTCACCAGTATCTTTATTTATATAATATATTAGTGCGTAAATATGTTTACATTGCGCACATGCTTGGGATACACAAGTGCAACTTCTGTTTATGACGTGTCTAGCTGCATTTAACTGATAGGATGAATCTTATTGTTATTAATGTGTTATTAAATTTTCATTTTAAAATATGATGAGTCTACTTACCTTTAACTCAACTTGGTATGGAGGTTCTGTAGTATTGGTCTGTCTAATTATTTTTGCTTTTATTTTTACAGGTTGATTTTGAACTCTTAACTCTTCTACATCTACAACATTGTCTTCACTCAACTTTTTTCCATTTATAATTTTTTGTTTGTGGAAGTCAATAGAATGAGTTATTTTTTCAAATCCAACTTTTATTATTTTATTCATATTAAAAATTTATCCACAGCAGGTTAATCCATCTTTTAATCGTTCATTTTTCGAATAAAAAATTTTATTTCTCCGCCTTATTTTTTTTTATTAATTAATGATTAATTAACTGTCGCTTGTAAGTGAAATTTTTATACTTATAAATAATAATTATTTAAATAATAATTTTTTTATCTTAAATCCCAGTGTTTACATACAATAAAACTGGTAGTGAAGTTATTTTTTTTGCCACGGGCAGCGCTACGCGTGGTTCCCCTCGGAGCGAATACTCGATAGTTGGGACCGAAATTTTATTCGCCTTTACTGATTATTTCAAAAGAAAGCAATCAAGCTTATAGGAGACACCTAAAATCGAGTAAATCTGATAATGTCAATCAGAATTTTCATAATGGAACGTTATTTTGTTCATATAATGACAATTATTCAAATAATAGCGCAAGAAGCTTAAAAATTTTAATCGGTCGTCTACATTCAATTGAAAAGGTTCTCAAAATCGTACAAAAAGGTTAGAATTATGTAAAAATATTCTGGAACCAAGATTGGCAGTACCCCTGGATAAAATTAGGGTACTGATAATTAAAACTTCTACAAACTGCTCTATAAATCCCTGCAGTTTTGTTTTTCTAAGCAAACAATTTTAATAACTGCTGGCTTATGTATTATTCAGATAAATATTAATTGTAAATTTAACGTAACGGTAAACCTACTGGGAATTGGTTTAATTGGGGACCAGGTTAGACTCATCAATTTTCTCACTGGTTCAGAATGGAAGCCTAGACCCGATGAGAAATCCACTACAATTGTTTGGGACATCTATCGTTGGATATCAACGCTTATGCCTGCGATTATCGCATAATCTATAAGCGATTACCTTGAGAATTTATATTTAATTGAAATTGTAATCTATTGCTGAAATATGTACTTAAATATTATGTTCCACATAGACTATAAGACGTGCCAGCTGTTGGTTGTATCTCGGGCTTGCAATAGTTAGAAATTTGAAATCGAACAATTGGTAATTTTTGGTAACTCGCACCGCTTTTCTTGTTAAGCCCTGCGACTTTCTTAGGTCGGGAGGTGTGACGTTCTCGTCAAATTCCTAATGAAAATTAATTAAATTAATTTATTGAGTATTTAGAAATTATAAAAGATATAAAGTTGTCGGGACTTGCGGGTGGCCAAAACACATGCGTCAGCATGTGACCTGGGCCTCGACGACGTTCTCAAGATGCAACCGAAGATAGACAATGGCTGACGGAGAAAAATTATATTACTTATATTAAATAACTAACCAGTCTATAGCTGGATCTTCTAGTGCACGGAGCTCTGCTCCGCTGCCTAGAATCCGCCTATAAATAATTAACTAATTAAATAACTATAAGACTCAACCAGTAATAGTTATTTAAACCGAGAGCCTACGAGATCCTCTCTTTCCCCTGTCTAATATTTATCCGATATTTTGGAAAATAATCCATTGGGCCGTTCAGAAGGTGCCAAGGAACCAAAAACTCACTGGAGGAACGACGTCTGCTGTCATTAGAGTCTTAGGGGCCAATAATCAGCAAGAAATCATTTATTAATAAAAATTAAAAATTATAGTAGGAGGCTATTTTGTGACGGCGCACATGGGGTCTGTCGACGTCCCAACGACACCAACCTGGTTATAAAATAAAAACATTAACTGGATTTTCCAGAATGTAACATACTCTATTCTTATATTTTTTAATATTTTTTCTTGTATAGTAAAAAGTGGCTTGATAAAATTCTCATACGCACCACCCCAAGCTATAGTACTGTGGTTAATGGCACTTTCAAATAGAGAATGGTACAGCATTTTTAATACTTTACGTTCCATAAAAAGACTTAGTTTGTACACAAGAAATTGGAAATATTTGACTTTTTTAACGATCTCCTGATTATGTATATCCCACTTTAAACAACTATCAATATAAATACCTAAATGTTTACAGCTCTTTATATTACAGCTTTATATTACAATAAAAAAGTATATATTAGTGGATACACTGATAGAAAATTTATGTTGACTCAAGAGATATTTTCTTGATCTAAGAATTTATTTTGGAAGACAAATGATTATTTTACTTCAAGAATTTCTTGTCTTGATTTAGATTTTTTTGGCTTAAGAGCTATATTATCTCCAATCGATACATTCAAGTTTTTCAATTAAAATAACACTATCGTTTGAAAAACTTAAAATAATTCATCAAAGTATATTTCAAAAACCAAATAGTCTTTAATTGTTATACCAAAAAATTAGGAAAACGATTGACCCTGAAGGCCATCCCTGCGACTTCCCGCTAATTCCATATCTGGATGCTTAAAATTGCACTTATGCCGTTTTTGAGCGCTCTTCGAGCTCAAAAATACAGCTTATGTGTTGTTTTGAGCTCTCCGAGCTCAAACAGATAACGTTTCTATACTTTTGAACTCTTCGAGCTCAGAAGTTTAATAAAAGTTTGATAAAACACTATTTTTTGAGTTTTCGAACCGCAATAACTTTTGAATGAATGAACCAATTTCTACGCGGTTGGCGGTATTCGACTCAGTTTTTTAAACTTTTTAAAAAATCTTTAAAACAGTTTCAATTGATCAAACTAGAAATTTCGGAGTAATTCCGAAAAAACACTTTTTTGGGTTTTCTTTCCTGCACGATATCTCTCGAATGAATCAACCGATTTTGACCGAATTAGCGGCGATCGACGTAGTTTTTCAAGGTTAAGAGTTGATTAGTTTTGGAAGTTGATCAATAAAGCCGTTCGAAAGTTAATCCAAAAAAACCACTTTTAAAAAAATTTTTCTTTACAGTTTTTTTTAGATTTCTCGAAATCTATTGGTCCAAATCGGTCCAAATTATATCCAAAATCTAAGTTTGGACAAGCCCTTTTGAATAGCGTCAACCGCGATTGAATCGGTCAAGCCATTCAAAATTTATGAGAGGTTTACATACTTACATACACACACATACACACACACACACACACACACACACACACAAACACACACACACACACACACACACACACATACATACAGACATAGTGACACCCTCGTGGGTATAGTCAGGTAAGCTTCCTGTGACCTTCAAACGTCGAGATCTGATTAAAACTCGATTTCTGTAAAACGGGGTTAAACCAATAACTTCCCGATTTTTGAAAATCTGAGATTTTCTTAGCGGGAAGTTGAAAAAAACTATTTCTTGGAAATAAGTAAATTAATGACTCAAGAAAAAGCCATTCTTAACACAAGTCGGTAACATCTTGAATCAATGTTATCGCCTATCTTGAACCAAGAGACAAAAATTCTTGAAAGAAATATATCTATATCTAGTTTCAGAGTTTAAGTTTTGAAGAAAAAAAATTTCTTGAATCAAGATTGTTTTTCTATCAGTGTACATATATATTTATGAACACTGTATGGGTTACATCTCCACGGGTACAGTCTCACGTAATTAAAATTGCAATATTTATTGCTGTTTGCATATTCAATAAAGGCTTTATTTCTATTTTATAAATGATGACTCTTATGGGAATGAAAATTGGTCCGAAAGCTTATTTATTTACTGTGAGATGAGACAATGCCCGGATTGACTGCTCAGAGATACGAACATCTCACGCATCAAAGGAGGCCAGAACTGCTCGATTGGGAAAAAAAAACGCCGAAAATGATTATTTCGAAGTCGAGGAAGGTCCAATGTATGAAGCAGTAATGGCAGATTTTATAAATGTATGTCTAAAATATTATTTCGTGACTTAGACTGCGAGAAACTTTAGACAAAACTTTAAACGCGTTTTTCTTGAAACTGTCTTTTTTAAAACGATACCCACGTTTTCTCAAGTTCTACTGAACTCAACTACTTGAAATTTGGTGTAAGTCTTCTTTATAAACATCTCTATCGCATAAACTATCCTCATCCCCAAATTTCAATATTTACTATTTTTTTTAAATTCGGAAAACTAAAAAAAAAGGTATAAAAATAAATTTTTGAAGTGAAACTTCTTTAGGCGCATGAGGATAAAATTTTTACGGATGAAACGCAATAATAATAATGATATTAGCGTCACGAAGATGTGCAGCGTTTTTTTCGAAGAAGAGGGGGAGAGCGATTGAGACCGATTGAGAAAGAGTGAGAAAGGGCGAACGTAGCATAAAGCATATAGCCATGGAGCGAGAGTAGGGAGCAAGCAAGTGAAAAAGATCGAGAGAGAGAGTAAGGGAGATCGAGAAAAAATTCACGCAATTAATTGATGTAATCGTTTAGTAAATAAATGTTAGAACTTCAGATGGCAATACATTAATAATTGATGTATAATAATCCAAACACACCAACTAGAAATTCAGAAACTACAATAGATGCTATTTTTACAAGATATTTAGATAGTGTTGAAACACGAACTTATATTGCATATTTTAGTAATTATAATGCTTTGGTCACAACAATACCAATTGAAATCGCATCAAATAATATAAATATCGAAGAAATAAATTAAAAAAATTGAATTTATAATTTGTATTAATTTTCGACACTTTTATTATTTTAAATGCAATTAAATCAACAGACTCGATAGAGTCTGGCGCCAAGTTCCGTTCTCAAGCCAGACTACCGAGTGTGTATATACCGTAAGCAGAACGGTTTTTTGAGGTTACAAATTTTTTTTCAAATTTATTTTGATTTTTTTTTATATGATATTTTATAATAGTAGTTCATGCTTTTTATTACGCGTATTACTTGATTATTATCAATTATCTTTATAATTTCTATTTAAAATTATTAAAAATAATCAGCACAAACTATAGCGACCCTGATTTTTAGATTTTAACTTTTTTCTTATGTAAAAAGCGGACGGCCAGAGACTAAATAATATAAGGATGCATGCTAATCTTATAATAGATGGGAAACTACAGTGAAAAAAAGATATTTGACAGCTTGCAATTACACACGCCAGGCGGCGCAAGAATAACTTTCACATGAACTATAGCTTAAAGGGGATAGTTTGCCACCGGAAATGTATTAAATTAAAATTGTCAATTTTTATTATAATTACAAAAAATACTGAAATCCGAACAAAAACAGTTTCATTGTAAAAAATTCGCGCCAAGTCCACGTTCATAAGACTATTAAGGGGTTATATACAGTTAAAATTAAAAAAAAATCGATTTTTTTTTAATTTTATTTTCTTAATGTACATATATTTAAGAATACACACAGAAAATTTCATATCGTTCCGGTGAATATTTTCAAAGTTACAAGCAAATTTGAAAAGGTGTTCCAGAGTGCTTGGAAGTGCAAAGTCGGAGCGGCAGCGCCTACCTGGAACGCTATCCCTTTTATGCACCTACCTATTGTAAATTCTCCCTTCTAATGTATTTAGATGTGTAAAGCAACAGTGTGTTAGTGTTTTGCTATACCTGAAATGTAAATTAGTATTTTTCTATCCCCAAACTGGAAAATATTTAAGAGTGGTAGTCAGTATAAACAACAAAGCCAAGCAGTAAACTTGTGAGTTTGTTCATATTTTTTTGTGTAATTTTTCGTGAAAATGAAGGCTTCCAGAGAAATGAGAAAATCTCTTAACATACGTAAATCGAGAACAAAAAAGCGTAAAAATGTTTTTAATCCAAAAACAGCTGAAACGGCTGAAAGTAGTTTCAGTGCTTCGGCGAAAAAATTTAAAGAACAAGAGGAAATCTCAGTTCCACGTGATCCGTCTATTGAGTATCGCATTTTAAATTTTATTACAGTATTCGCAGCAATTCTAGTCCTTCTGTCGCGCATTCTTATGAAATAAATAGACGATTTTTATTTGTCATGAGAGTCCTCGGATTAGGGTTAAAAGGTGCAGCAAAATTTTGTGGATTAATGGACATGCGAGCCTTTATATCACAGCCCACTTACGATTTAATAATAGATAATATTCACTCCAGTATAAAAACAGCCACCGAAAAACTTTTTCAACAGGCTTGTACTGAAGAAAAACATTTGACTTCCGAACATCAAGGCAATGAAGATTCGACAGAATTAACTGTATCTGGCGATGGTACATGGAAAAAGCGAGGGTTTAGTTCCTTGTACGGTGTGACATCATTGATCGGATACTATTCTGGTAAAATCATAGATATTGTTGTGAAAAGTTCCTACTGCAAACAGTGTGAAACTTGGAAGAAGAAACTCAGTACCGAAGAATATAAAGAATGGTATGCAGAACATGAAGATACTTGCACTGCAAATCATTCTGGTTCTTCTGGGAAAATGAAAGTTGATTCAGTCATCGAAATGTTCCAACGTTCATTGAAAAAACTTGGAGTCATGTACAAAAATTACATCGGAGACGGTGACTCCAAAACGTACTCAGGAATTTTAAAGGCTGCACCTTATGGTGATCAAGAAGTTGTAAAAAAAGAATGTATTGGACACGTACAGAAACGAATGGGCACGCGACTCAGAGATTGTGTCAACAAAAATGTTGAAACAGTTGAAAACAAA
The DNA here is from genome assembly GCF_020080835.1 of Cotesia glomerata. Lineage (NCBI taxonomy): Eukaryota > Metazoa > Arthropoda > Insecta > Hymenoptera > Braconidae > Cotesia > Cotesia glomerata. The sequence continues at coordinate 16,957,261 of NC_058163.1, forward strand.
AAAGGAAAAAAAATACAAAAAAAAAAACTCTCGGTGGAAAAGGCAAACTTACTGGAAAGATGATCGATAAGTTGACAGTTTATTATGGCTTAGCAATAAGGAGAAATTGTGATTCCCTTCAAAAAATGTATAATGCTATATGGGCCACATATTACCATTATTGTTCAAGTGACGAAGAACCTCAGCACGACAAGTGCCCGGAAGGACCAGAATCATGGTGCGACTGGCAGAAGGCTGCAGCTGCCAATCAATTATCCACTTTCGAACATAATTATGAGCCATTATCAAAAGATGTTGCTGAGGCTATACATCCGATTTTCACAGATCTCAGCAGTGAGAATTTATTGGAGAGATGTGTAGGTGGTTTTAACCAAAACAACAACAAGAGCTACAATCAACTGATTTGGAAAATCTCTCCCAAAATTGTTCCAGCCGGTTCGAAAACTGTGGAAATTGCTGCATACAAAGCTGCTGGCATATTTAATGAAGGAATGGCATCACTATTGTATTATATGAATGCAATAGGAATTACACTTGGGTCCAATGCGCATTCATATACCGAAAAAGAAGATGAGAAGCGCGTAAGCATTTCCGATCTCAGAGCACGTGAGAGCACCCGAGATGGAAGAATGGCTCGCAGACAACATCAGCTTGAGTTATTAGAAGCTGCTGAATCGGCGGAGGGTGTATTATATGCTCCTGGAATAGACAACTCCATGTAAGTTAAAAAAAAAACATTTTTTATCCCATGTAAAGTGCATTCCAAACTTTAAACGCGTTTTTCTCAAAATGGTGTTTTCAAAGTCGGTGACCAACATTACTCGATAACGGCTAAACCGATTAGTCTCAAATTTTAACACGACCTTCTTAAATATATTTTTTAGTAATTAATCGAAGATTTTTTCTCTCCGATAAATATTTTTTTTTTTTTATAAACAATTTAAGGCCGAAATTTCGGTGAAAAATCAATTTTTTTTTTTTCAGAAACCGCCATTTTGTCAAAAAATTTTATTTTGCTTATTCCTTCGATTAATTACTAGATTTAACATTATTTTAACGAAATCTGTTTGGTTTTTTAATTTCAGATGATCCAGTTCCGAGATATAGTGGTCACCGCAAAACGTCTTTTTTGAGAGGAGCTCCTGGAGATCAGCTGTAGCTCTTTTTCAAATAAATATTTTTACTAGTACTAAGTCTTAAAATACAGTTAAAAGATACCATAAAATGTGTATAAATTTTTGGATCAATAAATTTAAAAGTTTTCTCAGAAAAAATTCTGGAAAATTCACTTTTTTTCGGCCGTCTAACTGTATATAACCCCTTAAGAAAAAAAATTTTTATTTCTTTACAAAAAGATATAAAATAAAAAATTAAAAAATCCAAGTAACCGATATGGTTGTATATGATTTTTGGCCATTAAAAAAAATTTTGTTGTAAATTTAAAAATTAAAAGAAACAATTTTGGAACGTACTTGGTGTGCGTCATTGTGTACTTTAATTTTTTTTAAAAGTCCTAGTAGATAGATTTTAGGAATTTCATAAAAAGTGAAATATTTCATAACCACGCACACTAAATACGTTCCAAAATTGTTTCTTTTAATTTTTAAATTTACAACAAAATTTTTTTTAATGTCCAAAAATCATATACAACCATATCGGTTACTTGGATTTTTTAATTTTTTATTTTATATCTTTTTGTAAAGAAATAAAAATTTTTTTTCTTAATAGTCTTATGAACGTGGACTTGGCGCGATTTTTTTACAGTGAAACTGTTTTTGTTCGGATTAAATAAATTCCCAACATATTTTTTTTTTCCTCCCTCTGAGTCTCGGAAATCTAAAGCTTAAAAGAGAATAAATATTAACGAGACCCGGAAAAAAATGATCAGACCTGATCAGACATGAACAGGCATGAGTCTTCAGGCCTGATCAGATATGAAAAATGACCATGCCTGATTAGGCATGAATTGACCTGATCAGGCCTGATCAGACATGGTCGGGCTGAAAGCCCATTGTTACTTTTAATTAATTATTTTGCTTAATTTTATGGATATAGTACTTGATAGAGTCATACGCAATTCTCTAGAATAAATTAAAATAAAAAAAAAATGATTACATATAATTGTACGGCTGTAACACCAGTAGTCACCCATCCAACTACTAACCACGCTCAATGCTGTTTAACTTTGGTGATATCCATGTGGCTTTAAGTTCCCGCCTGCTGTGCTGCTATCTTATATGGCAACAATTCTATGAAGTACATAAAGTATCGAATAAGTTTATCATAAATACTAGCCGTTACCCGCCCGCTTCGCGTGGCATAAAATACATGCCAAGTGAAAGAAATATTAAATTATGTTATCTAGCTGCCTAATTATTTATCATGAACGGATTTTACGAAATTAAGACACCCTTAACTACTTAGGGTCTTATCGATTTATATGAGTTAAAATAATAAATAACACGGCTTTCCACATCACCATGGAGGTACTGTGTCATACGATGCTTTCCCATTATTTTACATGGCGGGATCCCCAGTAGGCCTACACCATGGATCGACGTGAGTGTCAATGCCATCAAGTTTAGAATTTGTTACACATATCAAATCTATATAAATATAGATTGGATATAAACAACTTAAACCTAGGCATCAATACTCTGTCGTGCTAAATAAAAAGACAGTAATTTAACTTATATCTTTTTTATTAACTAATTCTAAATGAACAATGGTTATAAATTTAAAACTATGAACTTTTTACCATATTGCTATCATTTTCTATTTTATCATTGTTCTTATTTTTATACTGTTATTATTTTCATAGTTTTAAAATTTTTTTGATCACTAATTTTGTATATTAGAAACGTAAATTAAAATCCAAAAAACACATTGTTCATAGTTTTAGCTTTACAATAAACCTGAAAACTATTAAAATATATTATTTATTATATCTATTCGTTTTCAATCTATAAATGTATCCAATCAATTAACACTAAACAAAATTGAAAGCTTGATAAACATTTCTTTTGTAACAGTAAAAAGAAATTATTATATAGATAAAATATTTAAAATAATTGAATTAAAAACCATTCTAGCGGTAGATCCAAAAATTTTTTTAAATTTTAATATTTATTGATTGGATTACTGTTTATTTTCTGATTCTATCGATCTAATTTAAAGAAATTATTAATATAGTCAAAAATAGAAAATTAAATACTTAAAACTTCTTTATATACAACATTCTTGGTTTTTCCTATTGGTTGAAGAATGACCAAGCTGTCAGGTGAACTTACTCTTGAGCATGCCACGTATAGTTGGCCATGAGAGAAACAGTCATTTCTTGAATCAATACCAGTCATCTTTAAACTCTGCCCTTGTGCCTTGTTAATCGTCATGGCATAACAAACTTTGACAGGAAATTGCAGACGTTTAAATTCGAAGTGGTAATCTGATGGAATCAGAGGGATCCTTGGAATGAATACAGTTTCTCCTTCATATTTTCCGGTGAAAATCATGGCTTCAATGACATTTTTGTGTAAGACCTTGACTTGAAGCCTGGTACCATTACACAATTTTGGCGGATTTAAATTGCGGAGCAACATTATTGGAGTGCCAATCTTGAGTTGAAGAACATGAGGTGGTGTCCCTGGTGGATTGAGTGTGTGTAAGAATTCAACAGGATAGTGGACAGCTGCTTCATCCTCCAGTACTTTGTCCACCGATTCATATCTTACTTGCTCAGTTGGCAGTTTCTCCAGCAAAAAGTTGTTAATACAATTGACTTGTTCATTGGTTGGTGTGAGGATGGCTCTCTCCTTTAACCATGAACTACAATTATCGCCAGCTTTGTCAATATTCGGGTATATTTTGTCAGTCAAGGTGATTAAATCTGGGACAGTTTCACAATTAATATAGGACACGTTTATTCTTCCGTCTTCTTCCGGAATTTGGCCATCACCTATATCAATCAGTATTTTTGAAAACTCTTCTGCTTTCGAATTTGGCTGAAGATGAACACGCATATTGATAGTCAAAGATAAAACTTTGACCGAAGGCCATAAAATTGATGACTTAATACAGGCTTTAACTTCATCTGCACGTGTTCCTCGTGGCACAACAGGCAAAGTTTGTCTAAAATCACCGGCCAAGAGAACAATTACTCCTCCCATAATTCGGTCGCAACCTCTAATATCTTTGAGCAATCTGTTTAGAGCTTCAATACCATTTTTGTGAGCCATAGTGCATTCGTCCCAGATAATAATTTTTGTTTCTCGCAGCACATGAGCCATATCACTCTGTTTAGAGATGTTACAAAGTGGAGACTCAGAATAACCTAAATTGAGAGGTAATTTAAAGGCAGAGTGAGCTGTTTTACCTCCGTCTATCAAAGTCGCAGCAATTCCTGAAGAAGCAACGGCTATAGCGATGTTTTTTTCACTCCTGATTTTCGCAAGCAGTAAATTGATTAAAAACGTTTTTCCAGTACCACCTGGAGCATCAAGAAAATATAACTGCCCAGAATCAGATATAATCGAATTTAAAATTTCATTGTAAACTTTTCTCTGTTCTAGATTTAATTTAGGAACATTTTCAGCTACAACTTTAGTTAAATAGATGGTGTCGTAAGCCAATTCACGCAAATATTGACGATTAGTGACAATAAACCTTTCATCTCGGGTTGGAGAGTGGAGGCCGAACTGAAGAAGTGTTTTTCCAGACATTGATATAACAATATCTTTAAGTAGTATGAGACATTTGTTGTAAATAACGTCAAGTAACAGCTCAACATTTCCACCGTCTCGTTCTACCTCTCTCTTAATATCTTCTGAAAAATAATCTCGATATTTCTCCCATAATTTCGATGGGTCGTCAACATGACAAAAAACTAACATAATGGCAAACAGCTCACGGATCTTGTAGGGCGAATCAGAGATGCAAGCTTCATCCAGAGTGCGATACCAATTAGCGTAATCTTCTAGAAGACCAAGTGCTCTACATGCTGCTTGAAATGTTGGATGAATCACTCCATCAACAGTTTTCAAAGCAGAAAATGATGTAGGACCTCGAATCTCATGTAGGAGAAGACGCAGGTGATAACATTCAGTATTTCCGGGATGCACGGTATAAACTCTACCTAAAACTTGATCTTTCTTGACTCCTAAATAACCTGAAACAACCTTACCTTTTTTCTTCTATCAAAGCGGTTATTTTTCCATACGTAATAAGCTGGAACTTCAACATACAAAAGAGTTTTTGCAAAGTCATCAACTTGGCAAAGCTCAAAAAAAGCCATTAGTGTTGTTTTTTTTGGATTAATTACTTTGTCAATCACATCTTGCTCAGTAAAATAAATTCTTTGACCATTTTCAAGATGTACAGTAAGATGCATCACCGAAGGAAACCTGTCATGAATAGGAAAACGAAATATTCGCCAGACTGCTTCAGAGCTACTGATGTAACGTCCCGCCTGGTACTTCGTCACCTCATCAAAATCCTGAACGGTAAACGATGCTTGGTCAGATCCTTTATTTAAATAATTACAGATGTATTTTATGGCTTTTACGGAGTTACAACTCTCAACATTAACATGAGTCCCGAAGGTATGGGATAGAACGGGATTATACGGCACTATCCATCGGTTGTCGATTTCAACTCCGTTAAGTTTGAAAGTTTTTCCTCTGTCTGCTGGTGATCGTCTACGATACTTGGGATATCCGTCATCTCCTGTTTGAGTTTCTTTTAAAAATTCCTTTGGGAAATTTTTTGTGCACTTACCATCAACCATACAGGGTGATTTTAAGTTGAAAGATCCACATGGACCGTGAACCATGGTTGTCTTGATAATTTGATAAAGATCTGGATTTATGTCTGGATCAGGTAACTCAGCGCAGATAATTTGGTCAATAGACTCTGGTCTCATTTTCTCTTCTAACCATAATAGAATATGAACATGAGGGAGTCCACGTTTTTGCCATTCTATGGTATACATGTGACACCTTGTGTCACCAAAGATACGACCTACTGTAAGAAGTTTTATCATATGTTTCACTTTCACATTGAAAACCCTCGCTACGATGTCATGTCTATCATAAGACTGTTGACCTTCACTCAAAAGCTGCGTTATTTCCGGCCACTTAGGATTGCAGGTGAATGTTATAAATAAATCTGGCCGTCCATAATGACGTACATAGGTCATTGCATCTTGAGTTCGCTCATGCATGTAACGGGGTCCTCCAGTAAAAGAAGAAGGCAACACAACCATTTTTCCCATTGTTGATAATTGTTCATCATTTTTTGACAAAGCATCTTTCAAGTGAACGTATTCCTCACTTCTCAGTTTTTTTTGGTTGTTACGAATATAGTTAAGTCTTTCAGTCTCAATTTTTGCGTACATGTCAACTAAAAATTGATTTAAAAGATTGCGGAATCGCAATAAATAGCACACTTCATTCTCACGCTCCATAATCCTAAAGCTGTAAAATTCTGAAGCAGATACTGTCTTATCGAGAGGCAGTTTAGTCGTCTCGTCACGCTTAGATATATTGATGTGATAGCCATCTTCTCCATAACAGAACATCAAAGGATATTGTAAAGCATCATATGAGCGGTGTGTTTCACTAATTCGCATCAACTTATTGTCTCTACTGTGAAGAACAATGTCTCTTTTTTCGAAATCCTGTCCGACAATGAGAACTGCAACTTCTTTTGCCTGAGGAGCATTAAAACGGCCCTTATGTTCTCCAGCCGGTTTTCTGTCAGCATTAATTATTACTTTGAAGTCTTTTGATCTTTTAGGAATTGAATCTATTGCAGCCTTAAAATCCTTAAGATATTTGTTATGCTGATATAACAACTTCTGCAATTGATGAACTAATTCCGGATAAACGCCAGGATAAATTCCACAACGGATGTCTCTTTCATGACATTCATCACCAACAAAGTATATTTGAAGAAAAGAAGGCTTTTGGTTAGGTTCAGACATCAAGCTGCCTATTCTGTGATAAACCTGCCCTTGAACTTTGAAAGTTGGCATAAAATTTCCTTCTCTTACCTCTTTGGCTCCAAAAGATGTCATTTGGAAACATCCATTATACTTACGGGTATTTTTTAGAAAATGTTCTGACAATGGATCCTGATGAGTCAATAAGCTGTGTAAAGGTTCAGGATGGAGGCCAAGCTTAGAAAGTTGAACTTTACCACTACTGCAGCACATTCCTTGAGTCTCATCTTTCCATTTCAAAGCATTACACCATTGGCAAGGAGAACGGGGACCAAGATTGACAATTTAGTCATTGGAATAATCAATTTGACAATTGTATTTAAAACCAGATAAACACTTAGAAGTCCAGGGCAATAATTTAGTCCTTGTTGTTTTTTCATGGTATTTAGCTGTAGCTGCTTTATTAACATGCGGATTTCTAGTCTGATAATCTTTTTGAGCTTTATTAATAACTTCAGGATGATTATTAACATACGTTTGAACTGCTTTTTTTTGGATCTCAGGATGATTTTTTTTGTATTTTTTAACAGCCTTTCTCTGAACTTCTTTATGATTTACCGCATATTTTGAAGCAGCTTTTCTAAGTTGTTTAGACCTAATTGTACCTGAAAATCTTTTTCGCCGTTTTTGTCCTCTCCTTGATGAAAGTGATGGTTGAGTGAAAGATGCTTGAACGTTATCAATACTTTCTGATTGAAAAACACCGTTATTGATGGGTTCAGTCAATGGAAGTAAAACGTCAAAGTAACCTTTATTAAAATTCCCAGTAAACCTTAATCTTTTAATTCCATTTGTTGCTTCTCCAAACGCAACTATTAGATGACCATGTTGGTACACTTGAAACTCATATGTAAATAATTCTGCCGCCGCTTTGATTTCACAAAGAGTTCCATACGTGTTGGGCCTCGACATGTCATCAAAGTACGGATGTTTATTACTATAAGGTTCTCCATTTAACTGATTGGTAAAGCATTGGAATCTCTGCCAGTTTTTAAACACGTAAAGCACAATTTTACTTCTTATTTGATCACTAAAGGACACTGTGTTATACAATAAAAACGATAATGAAGAAAAAAGACACGCGCCGTCGCCGGGAATTTCAATAATTTCGAAAGAAATGCTCGATTCCATTAGTGTGCAGTAAAAATTTGTATGGGTAAAAGAAATTGTGAAAAGTAAATTATGATATGTAACCGGTAAGTATAAAATATTAATAGAATAATTAATTTAAACTAAATTATGATCATTATCCAAATAATATCAATCAATCAATAATAACCTATTAAATATGATGAAGAGATTGTGAAAAGTAAATAATGTAATACAATTAGTAAGAATTGAATGATAACAGAATAATTAATTTAAAATAAAGTATTATAATAAACAAAATAATATCAATCAATGAATTAATAATCGATTAAATACCGAAAGAAAATTCATGCAACTGGAAAATTTTAAATGATTATAACAGAATAATTCATTCAAATTAAAATATCATCATAAATAAAATAATATTAATCAAATCAAATAATAACTTACTAAATATTAAAAAAACCTTTCAAGAAATGACCTTTGATCAATGAGTTCCCAGTGAACACATGACTTCAATATGACGTCATTTATAAGTCATAGGAATGTCACAATATTTTACGTAAATATGACGTAAAATTGACCTGTCTTGTAATCCAATTATGATGTAAAAATATATGATATATTTTTGACATCATACTGATGTAAGTTTATTACTTCTCTATGATGTAACGGAAATGAGTTAGATATTACGTACAACTGACATAATATATAAACTACAATATTACGTAACATTAATGCCATCATTGTATGTCATAACGACGTAAGTTTAACATCATGCGTTTACATCAGTGACAAGTCACGGCTGTACGTAATCTTGACGTAAGTTTAACATCATGCGTTTACATCAGTGACAAGTCACGGCTGTACATAATCTTGACGTAAGTTTAACATCATGCGTTTACATCAGTGACAAGTCACGGTTGTACGTAATCTTGACGTAAGATTAATATCATGTGTTTACATCAGTGACAAGTCACGGTCTTACGTAATACCGATACCATCTGTGAGTCATTATTTAACATCAATAATTTGTCACAATTGTACATAATACTGACGTAATTTGAAAGTCATTTTCTAAATCAGTGACAAACGATTATTTTCCATAATATTGATAAAATTTGGGGGATGTATTTTTTTAATATTGTCGATTGATCAAAATTTATCAAATATAAAACTTCTTCAATAAGATGTCTAATTTACAATTAATCGCTAAATATTAGTGAAAATTGGTTTAAAATTTAGTAAGAATCAGAAAGAGGTAAACAGCTGATTTAAGCTGGTACCTTGCAAATTTAAGTCCGCTCTTAATAACAAAAATTTATAATTTATAATATTAATGAATATATCTAACATATTAGCAAATAACATACAAAATATTTTTCATTTACGTTTTTAAGAAAAAAACATACAAATTAAATACATGTGGGATATAAACTTTTTATATCTTTGATTGTATGTTTCCATACACTGCAGAAAAAAAATCTTGACTCAAAGGTAAATTTCTTTGGACTAAGAATATATTAGAGATGACTGAAAATTTCGTGAATGAAGTCAAAATATCTTGACACTAAAACACTTCTTGCTCCAATATAACTTCAGCCTCCGTCAAAATTTTCTTGGTGCAAGAAATACTTTTCGTTGCATATGTTTCTCACTTATATTTTTCCATGAATTTAGGTACTTTTATCCATTGTAAAAATATTTTCGACTTCATTCAGTATAAATGATTTGGTGTGAAACTGATAACAAAATACCGAGTTCAATTTATGTGGCATGAACTCTAAATTTTTAAACCGTCAAGCGAGTAAACATATAATTTCTTATGATTTCGCGTCAAGAAATTAAATGTCAGTCATTTAAATATTGCACTATTACTTGAAAAATAATTTTCTGACATTAGTGCTGCTACTTATGAAACATTGTATTTGAAATAATTCAAACAGTTCCATGATTGTTATTGACGAGACTAATAGTATTTTACACAGTAAAAAATTTTGCGTCATTGCGTCAAAAACTTTAGTGTTATAGATTTTTGTGGTAAATATTTAGCTTTTGTAAGTGTAGATTAAATATTTAGTAAAATTAAAAATTTTTTACTGTGTACATCAAGTTTCATAATGTTGTTAGTATGTTAAATTAAAAAATTCAAATTTCGAAAAAATTGAAATTAAAAAGAAATATAGATTAAAAAAAAATGGTATACTTAAAAGAGTTGAAATTAAAAAAAATCTAAATTTTGTAAATTGAAATTTTGAAGAAGAAAAATCCAAATGAAAAATACTAAATTTTCGGAAAAAATTAAATAAAAAAAAAATTCGAGTCTTGAGAAATCAATAAGTATTAAAAAATATTCAAATGACACGGATACATCGTTTACTCTGAAAAAATTTCACTCTGTGAAAGTTCTCTGTGTCCGCAGAGAGTCTAAAGTTCTCTGCGTCCGCTTTTAGACGAAAATTTTTGAAAGTGTAAGATTCAATCAATTCTTATGAAAATTTATAAATTGCCTATTCATTACCACAAGTTTCACTAGAGAGCCTTTTATAAGAGTTTTTACAAAGTTTTATAGAACTTTATAAAATTTCATGAGTTTAATGAAATTTTATAAAATTGTATAAATTATTAGACTTGAATTTTATACAATTCCAGCTCTTAAAATACATTTAATCTCAGAAAAAATTATGAAATAAGCATTTTTCGTCATGTAAGGCTTATCACATAAGTTATTTACTTCGTAACATGAACCGTTACTTGGACAAGTGAGCAGCGTTCCAGACTTCGATACGTGAGGACCCAAGTTCGAGCCCAGCATATTTCAGGATTTTTTCATCAAGTATCAACATATAACTAGTGTTTCAAACTTTGTAATAAGTCCACAACACTATAATTAATTTCAAAATTGCCATCTTTTTATTTTTGAGAAATTTTTTTTTTAATATTTTTTCTGAGCTACAATTCTTACATCACTTACATCACTTTTACGTCATAATGACATCATTATCATGATATAGACATCACAGGTATGTCATATTGACGTCATAAATGTCATTGAGACATAATACTGACGTCATGACTACGTCATATTTTTACGTCAGAATCTTACGTCAAGAAGTGTGAAATAATGAGTCATATATGACTCATTCGTGACTTGTATCTTACGTAAATCCTGACATAGCCCAATGTCATTTTGACGTCACATTGACGTAAACGTGTTTACTGGGTTTAGTATTATCTAATTATTATATTCAAATAAAAATTGGATGAACGCTATATCAACTAATAAATTTTTTTTTATTTATTTATGATAATAAATTAATTTCTGGAAAATCCCAAGCAGCAATGAAAATATTTAAATATTCAAGAAAATATTAATTAATGAAAAACTTATCATTCGATGATCATTTCACATGATGTATCGATAGTCCAGATGTTGATTAAAGTCACTAAATTATTCGTGATGATAATTTCACTGAACAATTTTAATCAATTTTAGTAAATGATCATTTCACATGATAATATTAATTAATTTCACTTTAACTATCAATTAAATCACTTTTAGAAAATAATTCGTTTGACAGCTATCTGTTTTCTCTTTAAAACTTTGACACATTAAAAAAATATTAATGAAGTTAAATAATTCATTTGTTTTGGAGATAACTTCAAGGCTATTTCAAAAATAAATAAATAAAATAGAAATATAAATAAAAAACATAAATATATATCAAAAATAAATATTAAATCAACAAAATCAATAAAAATAAATATTTAATCTATAAATCATTACACAACGATAAAATTATAAAAATAATGAATCTTGATAATTTAAATTTAGAAACATTAATTATACATGGAGACATGGCTTTTACGAATGATAATTGGTCGCACGAACTCAAGAAGCAGATAATTGGTAAGTCAAAATTAAAATGTATACACTTCTCAGATAATTTTTAATTAAAAATTTGAATAAGAAAAAGTTCTTAGTTAAATTAAAAAGAAATTGCTTTAAAAATCAAAAATTGAAAATTATATTAAATAATTTTTTGTTTTATCACAGACTACGTTGAAGAAGTCAATGGAACATACATTGTTGGTTGTACAACCGTTGTAAAGGTTTTCTTGAGAGATGAGCGGACTCATGAAGCTATGTCATTCAAAGAATCTCGTAGCGAATCAATTGGCGCAGCTTATGATGAAGCACGAAATGTAATTATTTACAATATTATTTACATGTATTTTTTACATTATTATTTACAGTATTATTTATAATTCATTTTAATAACTTAATCTTTTTTTTTTTTATTTTATGACAGAAATCTTTCCATCGAGCCTTGTATGACGCCTTTACGTTTTTTTGGGAATTTATGAAGATAATGGAGAAGCTGAGTAATGAAAAGGTGCAAAGAATGGTCAAGCAGCAACAGTTAAAAGCCGAATGGAATAATAAAAATATTGTAAAAAATTAATTAGTCATATTATTTTAAAGTCAAAATTAAAATTTACCTTTTTATTGAAAAAAACACTAACGTATAAATTTATAAGTATTTATTCTTGGTTGTTTAACAGGACGAAATAAAAAATCGTTTCAAGTTTTGATCTATTGCAGCTATTAATTAAATATTTTGACTTTTTTTTTATTTTTATTTTACACCATGCATTTTTTCTAAGGGCATTATTCCCGAACTCTATTCCAGCCTAGTTTCAGAGTTCTAAAAGCTATAGATTGGAATACACATTTTTTTTTTAATTTTTAACGCCCTCGCACAACCCTCTTGGAGTTGAATATCATAAAATTAATTCTTGATAAACTCAAACATGCCAAAAAAAATATTTTGGCCAAGTTTTAAAGTTCTTAAAGCAATAGATTGGAAGATACAAATTTTTAATATTTTTAACGCCCCCGCACAACCCCCTTAGGGTTTAATATCATAAAATTAGTTCTTAGTAAATTCAAACATGCCAAAAAGAATATCCTGACTAAGTTTAATACCTATAAGAGCTGTATTTTTCAAATGTGAATTTTTTTCAATTAACACCCCCGCAACCCCTCTTGGGGGTGGAATTTCGTAAAATCCGTTCTTAGCTGACCTCTACTCGGTGAAAAGAATATTCCTACCAAATTTCAAGTCTTTAGCTCTAATGGTTCCAGAGATATCGTGATGAGTGACTATATAGGTGGAAATCTCTTATATATATATAGAAGAAGATAGAAGATAGATAAAGATAATATAAAAATTGATTTTATAATATATTTCGATAGTCCTAATTTATTTATTGTAACGAATGGTACACATGCATTATGACTCAATTTTTATTTAATTAAATAATATTAATCTTTATGATAAAAATAAGAATTCCAAGAAAGACTATAAAAACGATACTTTACGATAATAGATATTGTCGCCATCCCTTATGACAAAATGAAATTAAACAGAATAATCTAATAACCCGAGAAGGTCACTCGAAATACTTTTCGAGGAAAAATGAGGTAATCATACCAAGGAGGTATCAATACGTCAATGCTTATTGAACAAGGACAAGCAACCCCCGAAAATATATAAACCCCAAAAAAATGGCAAATGTGGCCAGTCGGCAGTCAGTACGTGCAGAGCACGTTACTCTGCTGGTCTTAGGCTCCGATAATTTGGCAGTCTAAAGACAAGTAGTATCATTTCTACTTACTGACCAACCCTCTCATAGTTTATTTTGAAGTTTAGTCTTCTTCTAATATCGGTCAGTCTGTGGTCAATTCGTCTTGAGCACGTTACTCTACAGGTCTAAGTCTCGATAATTTGGTATTCTCTTAAAGACAAATAATATCAATATTATTTACTGACCAAATACACTTTAACTTTTTCATAAAGCTAAATTTCTACTAGTGCGGTAACCCGTTCACCCAGATCCTAGTGGGCCTAGTTGAATTAGTTATCAATACGCATTGTAATCTTGTAAATTGATACCTCTTGGTGAAAAATCCCAACCATATATTTATAACGACAATAAAAGATATATTGTATAACTTCAGTGTATCCAAGATTATATTATCTAATTGAAGTTGACTCTTCAATCTAATAGTAAGTAAATCTCAATATATTAATTATCTCAACGAATATCACTCTTATTCATTCCAACCTCTCCAATTCTCAAAGTAATCATAAGAAAACGAGGTGTTCACGAGTGCCTGTAATTCACCAAACCCACCCATCCTTTTTTTAACACTTATCCGAGACCCCCTATTGCCACGCGGATCATACATCGGATTCCTTCCCGGTACAAGCCGCTCGGTATTGGGCAAGGTAAATCAATAAAATAACTCGCATCAAGGGGAATATTACGTGGTTAATAAAGATTCTCCTAATTTAAGAATTAGGAACCTCCCAGCTTGATTATAGTAACTATCCATGAACAATTTATTGATTTAAGTAAGGCATAATTAACGTCACATCCTTCCGTTCGTGAGATTATTTAACGGAATCTCATTATCACATCACATTTATTTAAATAATAAAATAAGTAATGATTTTCATATTAGGCCGGAGCAGAGCAGACCAAAACATCCTATAGGAAATGTAACAAATTTTTTATTTCAAAATTATTTAAACGTAATGATAAAAATAATTTTGCACATTTTGTGATGACCAAAAAAATTCTTTTCGTGAAAGAAAAAATTTTTATCACATCTCTGAGTATGCAAGTCTGATCAGATCTACCCGGAAAAAATGATCAGACCTGACCATGCCTGTTCATGTATGTTCAGGCCTGAAATTAGACCTTTTCATGTCTGTTCATGTATGATCAGGCCTGAAATTAGATATGGTCATGCGTCCATGCTTGTTCATGTCTGATGTTAAATACGCTCAGGCCTGATCATACCTGTTCATTAGGGTGGGCCGAAAATCCGCTTTTTTAGAATTTCGTTTAGTAATAGCAAAAATATTGTTTATTAAGTTATAAAATAATTTTGTGTGAAAGGAAAAAATTTTTGGTCAACATATCAGGCTCGCCGACTGCAGTCAAAGATAAAAATGCTCAAAAAATTTTTTCGTCATCTTATTTTGATCGGAAATTTTATGCTCCCTAGTGGTTACGGTGCCACCGATAAAACTCGTCCGAAACTCAGCGTAACGATGGAGTATAGTCGGCGTATATGGGGAGTAAACTCAGAGTATTGTGTGCAGTTGTGACACATGAAGACGATAGTGGTTAATTGGTGTTTAATTGAGATCGTTACGGAATTTGGTTGGAATTTCGCTGGTGTTCTCATGAAGTTTTCCCCGAGTTTTATCAGTGTTTTTTCGGATTTTCTGTCGAGTTTAGTCGGCGTCTGCACCGAGTTTTTGTGGAGCTTTCCAAGAGTATTTTCCGAGTTTCATCGGAGTTTTCTCCGGATGGATAATGAATGAAAAACAGAAAAAAATAATTCGGACAGACCGGGACTCGAACCCGGACCGTATTTCATTACAAGTCAAGGGCTCAACTGATCAAACTATTTGAGGCATTGTCCGTATTTACTATTCAGTCACCTAATAAGACCCACCAAGTAATAAATAACACTGTCTATCTTACGTAAACCGATTAAAATTTTAAATCACTGTATGTCTTGAAGAAGTCGATTTTTGAGAATAATTTGTTTCACTGAATGATGAATTAGAAGATAAGTCTGAAGATACCAAATTTTGGTTTAAATCTGAGATACTACGAGGTAAACGTTCTGTATATTCATCATTTGGCTCTGGGATGTTCAAAAATTGTTGAGAGATTTTTCGTAAGCGTATAGTTCTCTGATCTGCGAGAAATTCATGTTGAGTGACAGGTACATTTTTTTCTTCTGGACAATTGCAGATACTGAATTCAATACATTTACGAGAGCTTACATCGAATAGTTTTTTTGAATCAGTCCTGTAACCATTAATTTTATGCTGCCCAGATGACGAAGAATTGCGATTATTACTCACTATTTTTTTAGCGTTCAAATATGTTTCATGTTGAGCAATTATTAATTGGATAATTCGTTTCGTTGAAACTGTTGGGATAGAAATCATAGAGAATAACTTCTCTACGTCTGTAGCTACAATACTTGCAATTTCAAAAGTGATGGCTCAAATTGATTCTCGTTTTTTCTTCCTTGTCTTAGGTAATTACAATACCTCACAATATCTTCCTTGCTTGGAAGATGATCCTTGGGTAATTTCTCTGGCTCTCCAAATATAGAACACGTTGACATTTTGAAAAAGTGCTTTGTACTACTGTTAATAAAATCAGTATGGAAAAACAATATTAGAAATTTGCAGCCGATGTTCAAATTGATAATTAAGAAATTCCATAGAGTATACTTACAAAATAACAAGAAAATAATAATAATAATTTGATGACAGTTATTTTCTTAACGTATGTCCCAATTTAAGTAAACTATTGAACTGAACACAAAATGTAAGGAAACTTTTTTTTAAGGTTATGTATTGTAATGAAAAGTATTTGAAGATAAAAAGGAAATTTATAGGACAATACAGAACGCCATCTGTTGGCAATCGCTAAGACAAACGGATTGCTCTCTTTGCAGAAGTCTACTCTAGCACTAGTAGTGGATGTACCGTGAACGAAACTTTGAAAAATGTTACACTAATTTCTATCGGAAATTTGTAATTATTATAAAAAATATTAAAGGCACGTGATTCAATATAAGAACTTTTTTTGTAGAAAATTTAATTTTGTAGACAATAAATTGATTTATTAATCATCTTATACTAAGATATAATTCATTTACTGTCGAAAATGCCACTTTTTGAACGAAAATTGGAATAATTTTAATAATTATCACTCGTAAAAAATTTTACAAAGAAACATTTTGATAGAAAATTAAATTTCCTGTTGAATGGAGAACTTATAAATAGATTTCAAACTAACAAGATTATTTTAATGGCGAAAATCTACTATTTTGATACTAAAATTGGGATTATCTCTGAATCTATGGGTGCTACGTAATTTTGTGTAAGGAACTTTTTTATAGAGCATAAAATTTCCGATCAAATAAATTTAATGAAAAAATTTTTTGAGCATTTTTATCTTTGACTGCAATCGGCGAGCCTGAGATGTTGACCAAACATTTTTTCTTTTCACACAAAATTTTTTTATAACTTATTAAACAATATTTTTGCTATTACTAAACGAAATTCTAAAAAAGCGGATTTTCGGCCCACCCTCCTGTCCATGCCTGTTCATGTCTATTCATCCCTGTTCATATCTGAAGCGTTAAAAACGCTCAGGCCTATCCATGCCTGTTCATATCTGTTCATGCTAAGGACCAAATATGCTAAGAAAAAATTTTTGAATACGTTCAACGTATGTACATTTATTTCGATTAATAAATTTGTAAATTATCAAAAAACGGTATATTTTATTATTCAATAAATAAGTGTATTTTACTTATCATTAAAAACCTACCGTAGGGTAAATTTAATTAACTTTCTTAGGCATGAACAGGCCTGAAAGTATTTAATGCTTCAAACATAAACAGGCATGAACAGGCCTGAGCGTATTTTCCGCTTCAGACATGGACAGGTATGGACAGGCCTGATCAGACATGAACAGGTCTGTTCAGGCATGAACAGACCTGAGCGTATTTGACGCTTCAGACATGAGCAGGCATGAGCAGGCATGATTATGTCTAACTTCAGGCCTGATCATACATGAACAGTAGGGTGTCCGTTATTTCCCAAGTTGATTTTTTTTTCGCTGCCGCCCCCTGGATTTTTAGTTCTTGACCTAAAAAAAAAAATCTTACATAAATAAGCTCTTAATTACCAAATTAAACCATGCCCGAATCGAGTTACATTTCCCATTTAAATAACATGGGAATTTGGAACTTTTTGGAATTAATTTTTTTCCTTAAAAAAAAATGCCACTACGACTATGATCGATGCATATTCTGATGGAAAATTTAATGCTTTACAAAAAAGTTATCTTATAATTTTTCGATAAAATCAATCCTTTAAAAGTTATTTGTAGTTTAAGTTGTGTATAAAGTTATTATCATAGTTTTTCAGTCTTGCTATGAAGTTTCATGTGTTATAGGCATTTATTTCATCTATAAATGTTCCAAAAATTTTATTAAAAAGTGAAGGACTTTTATAATAATTTGTGGAAAATAGGAAGAATGGTTATTCTAGTAAAAATATAACACTCGTGATTATATATTCATCTATATGTAGTTGCAGCTCTATTATGTCTTGTACACAGAACTTCTAGATGTACGTGTGATCGGTACAGAGCTATAGTCAAGAGTGAGTATGTCTAAGCGTAAGAGACTACTCCAGAGGTCTAGCAATTACTTTAAACGTCTAATAGATGGTGCCTCATGTATGAGCAAAGTAAACTATTTCTGACACTCCCTCCCTTTGCACATATATCTTTTAAATATAATATGAAGATTGTAGTCCGTCTGGCCAGGATTTTTCGATAATTTACTATTTTTTCCGAAGATCGGTGTTTTTACTAATTAAAGAGTTCTATATTTCAAAGCCATTATCCCTGATCCTAATTGATGTTAGACTAATTTTAAATTTTTACATTAAATTTTTATTTATCAAATTCTTTAAATTTTAATTTTTACTTATTATTTATTTTCACCACATTATTGTCGGTATGAGCACTCATACCGTCCTTGGGTGAATATATCAT
The DNA here is from genome assembly GCF_020080835.1 of Cotesia glomerata. Taxonomy (NCBI): domain Eukaryota; kingdom Metazoa; phylum Arthropoda; class Insecta; order Hymenoptera; family Braconidae; genus Cotesia; species Cotesia glomerata. The sequence continues at coordinate 16,976,024 of NC_058163.1, forward strand.
TCAGTTACCTATTAAGACCCACTGAGTAATTCTTGTATATTGACAATTTTTAATGATGTATTTTAGATGTTTTTAAATACGTAGACTCTAATCTCCTACTTGATTGTATCAAGATTGTAGTCCGTCTGGCCAGGATTTTTCGATAATTTACTATTTTTTCCGAAGAATTACTCAGTGGGTCTTAATAGGTAACTGAATCATAGTTACGGACAGTGTCTCGGATAGCTTAAGGGTAGAGCAGTTGGCGCGACACCAAAAGATCCAGGTTCGATTCCTGGTCTGAGCATTTCCGAGTTATTATTTTTTCGGTGGCCGAAAAAAGTCTCACTGAGTAAAGAATATTACATCTTTGATTAATCTTAAATTAAAATAAAGATTTTTAATTTTTATATATATTAACCCAAGGACGGTATGAGTGCTCATACCGACAATAATGTGGTGAAAATAAATAATAAGTAAAAATTAAAATTTAAAAAATTTAATAAATAAAAATTTAATGTAAAAATTTAAAATTAGTCTAACATCAATTTGGATCGGGGATAATTGTGTTACGTCCCAAACGATGAACGTAAATTATTAATATTTATTTTGGTCCTGGTATTTTTCAACCATTAGACCGGGAACCCAGAAATATTGTGAAAGGATATTGGTATTTTCTTTTTAAATAAATTAACTCACTGCAAATTTAAGAGTTATACAATATATTGAAATTAATTAAAAGTTACAAAAGATAAATGTTTACAAAATTCTATTGTTTCAGGTTTATATTAATAATCAAAGTTTTACACATGTGAAACTACAATAAGTTTAAACACATACCTTTATTGTTGCGTCGACACACGTGGGTTTTCGGTCAATTAATATTTTTATCATTTAACGCGGTTAATTATTTATTTAATTTTATGTGAAGATAAGTAGGAAGATGTTAAAATATTATTACGATTTTACTTTAAAATAACAAATGAAAACTTATTCATTAACACTGAGTTTAATTTAAAATAAACTATTCAGCTGCGTGAGAGTAGCCACGGTCATTAGCTAATTGGGCGATCCGCACAGTTCAGGGTCAGGATGATGAGAGGGAGAGTTCATACGAAGTTCTCTTGGGACTCGAATTTTTGGGCGTTTCCAAATTACTAATTGGGGGAAAACAGTATCCAATTACCTGTCTATTTCCCTTAGTTTCTACCCTCTCTTCCGATTTTTCCAAGATGTTCGCTTGAACTCCCTTCCTTGGGCTCAGAGGGCATGATGTGTCTCTCTTTCTCTCTCTCTCTCTCTCCGTAAGTACATAAACACGCTTAATTTTTCGCTCTGTCTTTGGAATATTTTTCTGCTGTAAATTGCCCCCGGGCATTTTTTGTTTCAGAAATATTGCAAGCAACAAATTGCAATCTGCAGATTGACATATAAATTTTCCTTATTTGTTCGTTGTGGATTGCAAAATAATTAAATATAAATTGCTCATCATTGAAGAGGTTAAGTTGACAGTGGTTTTAGTGTGCAGTGGGCTGTTAGCCAAATTAGCGTCAGTTGATGTCAACTCTCACTTGAGGTTTACCAGGTTCGATAGATATCATCCATTCGATTACTGCTCTGTTGATAAATTGTTATCAAATTGACTCTCGGCATCAAATTACTATAGTTCAAGAACTTATAAAAGATCTACAGTGTGTTCTGAGCATCAAATTGTTACGGCCTGAGAATTTACAAAGTACCAACAGTGTGTGTATTGAGAAGTAATTTTACTTCCAATCTTCTGGTTACGCCATTGGTGCCTGACACATGTGTTAAATGCAAGAGACCTGTTAAATCATCTGTTATTTGTAACACTTGTCAACAGCATTTTCATCCTGGTTGTGCACGAGATTATGTAAAAAACAGGCCGCTCACTGATTGTTGCAGAAAACAATTTAACTATCTCCTGGGAAATTTAGATGCAAAAACGAGACTTGCTTCGATAAAATCTACTAGCTCTAACACCTCCTCAGTTTCTAGTTTCAAGTCTGCCAGCTCTTCACCTCTTGATCATACATTTAAAGCTCGTGGATCTACCTCACTTGTTCGCTTATCCACAGCTCGTGTATCAACCTCATTAAAATCACCCGTCACACCAAATACACCGATATCTCTTGGTCCAGACTCAGTGTTTCATTCATCTATTCCATCACCAGAAATGTTGCAGCTACCTTCAGACTGGTTTGAAAAGTCACTTGATGATAAGATGACAACTATGATGGAACAGTTCCTATCATCGAACATGTCAGTGAATAAGAAACTTGAAGATCTTAGTACGCAAATTACTGATCTCAAAAATTCACAAGCTGCTACTGTGGCTGACCTTTCGGAAGTTAAGATTAGTGTAAAAACAAATGCTGAGTCAATTTTGGAGTTGAACTCGGAAATTAAAAAATTAAAAGAAGATTATAAATCTAATATGAATACAATGCATAATAATCTAGCAGATCTGAACAAGATAGTCAATCTTGAAAACAGAGAAACTTCGTCTACTTCATCTCTATCAGGAAGTACAACTGAGTTGGTAATTGCAGGTATTCCCAATTCGGTGGCTGATAATTTATCGCCTTCTGAAATTCAGTCTGCTGATTTAAATGCCCTAGAGTTGCCGCATCTGATCAGTGACGTTTTGAGCGTTCGCGAATTTCAAAATAAAAGTAGACCGAGACAAGATAAGGTTAATCATTCTTATCTTGTTGATTTGAAGTCTTCTCGAGTGCGTGATTTCATTATAAGTTCGAAACGCAAGTCAAAAAATCTTTTAGCTAAAATTGTGTTTCCGGACTATGTTGATCAAAACTTCAAAGGTGCTATATACGTCAATGAATTTTTACTGCCTGAGATATATAAACTGCTTTTACAAACTAAAGAAAAGGCTAAATTAAAAAAGTTCAAGTATGTTTGGGTGACAAGCGGACAGATTTTTGTGAAGAGAGATAACGGCTCTGAAATTCTTAAAATAAATTGTGTTTCTGATCTTGCTAAACTTGATTAACGTTTGATTTAACTTATCCAAGATAAGTAGAAACTTATCTTGGAACTATCACATTACTCAAACAATCAGTAAAGTGAATTCAGCTCTGCATTGTCTCAAAGTTAGAAAAAACATCTTCTCAACTCCTATCAGAAAATTATTAGTATCTGCAACCATCCTTCCGCTCATTGATTATTGTACTGTTGCATTGATAGATTCATCATTTGACAGCAATTTAAAACTTCAGCGTGCAATGAACTGCTCAATAAAATTTATCTTTGATCTCAAGAAAGATGAGCATATTACACTTTATTGACGAAAGCTGGGATGGCTATCGGTGAAGTATCGACGAATGTATTACATGAGTTGTTACTTTTACAAGCTACTTCAAGTTGGGAAACCCAATTACTTATGAGACCTGTTCACAGAAGACATTGATACCAGACGCTCCAATAGGTTAGCAGCTAAAAAACATTCTTTTTTCAAATTACCTCATTTTGCTACTACCTATATGGAGCATTCATTCATTTATGGTAACTGTGATACGCCTGTGGGAAGAACTACCTGAGGAAATTGTAAATTCGAGTAGCATTGAAGTCTTCAAAAATAAAGTTTTTGACTATTTGCTAAATTTAGACAGTTGATAAATTGAACAATTGATAGATTAAATTTGTTGATTATAGTACTTTTTATACTAATTAAAGGATTTAAATTGAGACAATAGTCGAATCAGTTTAAAAAAGTTTAAAATGTTTAAAAGTTTTTGAAAGAAAGTAAATTTAAAATATTATTTTTGCAATATTATTCTAAAATTTAGGTTAAGAATTATGTACTTACATTTACATTTAATATTATTAACTTCTAAGATGAAAATATTTTGTATTTAAATTGCCATTTGGCCTGTGCCTTGGCATAAATAAATTTATCAATCAATCAATCAATCTCTTACTTATAGGCTAATATATAACTATGTATTGGTGTACGTGTAGGCACATTTACATGCACACAAATACATAGTTTTTATTTAACTAAGTCTTATATTTTATTAATAACTATTACTAATAATATTCATTTCTTATAATTATTTATTCTTTCATAATTATTTACGTAATTGTTGTTGATTTTTCTTTTTTTTTATATTATTAAATTTTTAAATAATTATTTAAATATTTTCTATTGTTTTAGTTGTTAATTCCCCTTTTTTAGTAATTATTTAAATACTTCCTATTTATATTAATGTTGGTTATTAAATTTGTTGTTAACTTTTATTATTAAATTTTTAGTTCTTTAAAATTATTTTATCTTAAAAGTTTTAAATTTATTTTCTATTAGATTTAATCCTATTTAAACGTTTAAAAATTTCTAAAGTTCTTTTCTAAAATGCTGTCAATACAGAGGGCAATAAAACTCCCATTTACTTGTGTACTTAGGATTTTAATCTTCAAAGAACTTAAGTCTGCCTAATGACGGGAAATTTTTCGGCGAGACCGGACGAGACACTTAATGCGTTTCTCATTATCAGTGTCTGCTGTAAATTTTATTTCTTTTAAAAATATATTTTAAAAGAATAAAATTATATTATTCAGACAAATAAAATAATGTTAAAATAAGACCACGACGTAACAATGGCTTTGAAATATAGAACTCTTTAATTAGTAAAAACACCGATCTTCGGAAAAAATAGTAAAATATAATGAATAACATATAATTTCAAAATTACATCTAAAATCGATTAACGATCATGATCACATCTAATATTAAATATTAATAAAAAAAAAAAAAAATAAAGTATTTATCAGAAGTTCCAATTAAGAACATGGTCCCTGAACTCCTTTGTTTTTCTCCGCTGCGCACTCTGCTAAGACTGAATATTTATTTCTGTAAAATATCAATCAGTTACATGATTTAACTTATTATTTTAAATCTTCTATATAACATCTATATTTAACTTCTAAACTCAACATCCATATTTAACATCTAAATTCAACATCTATGTTTAACATCTAAATTCAACATCTATATCATCTAAAATTTTATCATCTAAATATTCATCATTTTATTTCTGAGTTTGAGATGTGATGTAGAGGGTAAAGGTTTAGTCATAATATCCGCAATATTTTCTTTAGTGGATATCCATTTGACTTTTATTTTGCCCGCTAAGACACATGATTTAACAAAATCACCATGAGTTTCAGCCATTTGAGATTTCTTGCCTGTTCTTTCTCTTTCAGCCAGGTTGGATTTGATAAGCTCAACGTCATCATCAAAATCTTTCAATTTGTGACCTCCCTCCATTTGAGTACAGTCACAGGCTGATTTATTATCACATCTAATAGTGACTGGATACATAGTTTTACCTATTATATCTCTTGTCGCTTTATCGAAGGAAATTATTTCCTTACAAGATTCGCTCATGGCAAGATATTCTGCGTGACAAGTTGATGTAGCAGGAGAGGACTTTTTGTGGCTTCTCCAAGCTACTGTATCACCGTACACTTGGATGATGTAGCCACTTGTCGAAGTCGAATTTTCACGATCTCTGAAGCTAGTGTCAGTCATAGCTTCCATAATTTCGGTTTTACCTCTATAGTACAAACCCAAATCAGTTGTTCCTCTAAGATATCTGAAAATTCTTTTGACTTCAGTCCAATCTCCTTTGGTTGGATTATTCTGTCTTCTAGGCAATAAATTTACAGCATATGCTATATCTGGTCTGGTTGCACCAGCAAGATACAACAGACTCCCTATAGCCTCTCTATAAGGTGCATTAGTTGGAACATTGGAATCATCTAATTTTCCTATGTTTTTATTGTTTCTGTTTTTGACTTGTCTAGTTATCATGGGTGTGTCTTGAGCATTACATTCTTTCAGATCAAAACGTTCTAAGATCTTTTCAGTGTACTCAGGCTGTGTAATAGACATTTCACGTTTACTTCTATCACGGTGAATTTTCATTCCAAGAAAATTCTTCGGTTCTCCCAAAATTTTCATTTCGAAAACATAACTGAAATGATTTATAATTTCATCTAATTTTTCAGGTACATTGCTAGCTGCAATCATATCATCTACATATAATATTACAATAGCAATTTTTCCATCTTTTCTCCAGGTAAACAAGCATGACTCATTTAGATCATTCTCCAAACCTAGCTTCAGTGCTTCTTCAGTGAACTCTTTGTTCCATCTCTTAGAACTGATCCTCAATCCATAAAGAGATTTTTCAAGCTTCCAGACCATCTTTCCTCTGATTTCATCACTGCAACCATATCCTTCTGGAATCTCCATAAAAAAGGCTTTTTCTAGAGTCTCATACAGAAAGGCAGTTTTTACATCCATTTGTCTTGCGTCTAAATCAAGTTTATCTATGATTGCTAGTGCTAATCGGATTACTGGAAGTCTTGAGACTGGATCATAAGTTTCTTTCAACTCATACTCGTTTACATCTAGAAAACCTCTTACAACCACTCTAGCTTTATAGATGGTTTCTCCAGTTTTGCCAATTTTGGTTTTAAAAATCCATCTAGAGTTCACTACATTAACATCTACAGGTCTTTTTACTAGTTTGTAGACTTTATTATCATCTATTGATTTTAATCCTTCTTTAACTGCTTTTAGCCAATCAACATAGTCTTCCCGCAGTAAACACTCTTTGTAATTACTGGGATCCTTGTTGATAGAAGAAAGCATAGCATGTATAAAATCTTCTTCATCTACAATCGTGAACTTTTTTATTGTTTTGGCATAAACGAAGTTATCATCTATCTTGGGTTATGGTTTTCTTTTTGAAGCTCTCAACTTCTTAAATTTGGTATCAGTTGATACATTTTCATCTAATTTACGCTAGGGATGGAAAAAGCGCGCAAAAAATCGATTTTTGACTTTGGAATCGACTTCATGTTTTTCGATTCTTGAAGTCGATTAATCATCTCTGATAGTCGACTTTTGTGACTTGAGTCGACTTTTTATAAATTTAGTAATTCTTGCATAAATTGTTAGATATATTTCTATTTTATTAAATTATGATCGTACAAACATACTTTTTGAGTTTTTAACATGTTATAGAAAATATTTTATGATCAAATTGCATACAGTTTGACATTGAATAATAAAATTGCATTTTTAACTAAAAAAATAAAATCAAATAATTAAGAAAACCACATTTCTTCATCGATCGATCGTAAGAATATAAACTCATTTAAATGCTGAGGTCATAACCGACTTCTCAACTGGATTGCAATTAGACCTGCATGTGAAAATAACCGTTCGCAGGGTACAGAAGTTGCAACTATTGGCAAGTACTTTTTAGCTACACTCCATAGATAAGGAAAAATCTATATCACATAGATCGCACTTAATTTTACTTTCGTTGTTAATTTTTAAAAGTCTGTAAGAAAGTCGAAAAAAAATCATCGAGTAAAAGTCGATTCAAGAGAGGCTCAACTCGATTCTGAAAAGTCGATTATTTTCAGATAAAAGTCGATTTTTGACTAAAGTCAGAGTCGACTTTCCTATCCCTAATTTACGCTTTTTAGATTTATCTGAATTAACTAGTTTATCTTTGGAGTTTTTTTATTACAGGAATATTTGCATCAGAAAATTCAGAATCTATTTTCCCATCAATTGAATTATCGTCTACTTCTACATATTTTTGTTTTTTAATTGTTGGAGAATCTTCAACTTCTAAATCTTTTATTTTGTAAATATCCTTATAAACTAGTTTTTCATTAAATCTGACATATCTTGAATTTAAGAATTTTCCAGAGGTCGGCTCCCACAATACATAACCAGTACGTGAGTAACCTACCAGTATGGATCTTATTGCTCTTTCAGAAAGTTTATTTTCTGATATTGGAAGTTTAATATAAGCTAAACATCCAAACCTTCTAATTTTATTCATATGTGTGCTAATCTTTGCATTGAATTTATTTAATGGTGATACAAAACTATTGGTTTTGTGAGGTGTTCAATTGTACATATTAACAGCTGTTTTAGCTGCCAATATCCACATCGATTTAGGCAGGCCAGAGTCAAACAATAACGCTCTAATTTTCTGTTGTATTGTTTTATTAAATCTCCCGGCTGTACCATTTAACTCTGGAGTATACGGTGGTGCATAATCTGATTCTATTTTTTCTTTATGCATAACATCTACAAAATCACCTCCCGTAAACTCCCTAGCATTATCAGTTCTGATATAGCACACTTTTTCATTTTTACCTAATAAATTTCTAGTTGTATTTATGAAGCTTTCTAAACAATTAGCAGCTTCATTTTTATTTTTAATAAAATAAATTTTTGCAAATCTAAAAAAATCATCTAAAAACACAATAATGTATTTGTAAGCACCTGGGAACAAATTTACTTTAAATTGTCCCATAGTGTCCACATGAATTATGTGTAACGGTCTATCTGCTATTAATCTAGATTCTTCAAAAGGTAATTTTTCCATCTTAGCTATAATACAGGTTTCACAATCTACAATATTTTCTTTAAAATTTACATTACACAACGACTGCTCAGATTTTTTAAGTTCTTTTAGATAATTCATCTTGGATGACCTAGTCTTATGTGCCATAACATACCTTGATCTATTTTTATTATTTTCAATTGTTGTATATTATTTTCAGCACTTTTAATATTATTAAATTCTTCTACAGCATCAGCTGAATTAAAATCTAAAACTCTCCTTCCCAAGCTCAGATGATGTTGATTTTTGAGAGAAAACATCTAAATCTCTCTCCATCTTTTGCAAATTTAAATCAACAGGTACCGTTTGAGATTGTTCGGAAAATTCATTTGGAGAAATAATTTCAACAGTACAAGAGTACGTTGTGTAATCTGGCCTATTAACCTCCTCAGCATATTTCACCTCGACGGTAACAAGCCAGTTAGGTTTAACATACTTTCCTGTTAAACATGTTTCACCTGTTTCTTTATCGAATATTTCTAATTTTTATCATCTAAAAATATTTCTAATCTAGCATCTACAAATCGTCTAAGAGAAATTAAATTATTTGCGATATTTTCTGCAGATAATACGTTCGTTAATTTTATTTTGATAAGATTTGATTTTAAGTAAAGGTCACCGACTCCATCTATTACTATGTCAGCTGACTTATTTTTATTTGCACTTTCAATTACCTCGCCTGTGCAATATTTAAAATTACTCAAAATCAAACTTTTGTTAATTATATGCTCAGTTGCGCCTGAGTCCGCAATAAACGTAATATTATCTACATTATTTATATATTCAAAATTCATACCTGCTTGTCGTGCTTGTGGCTTCTTTTTATCTCCTTCCTTTGGTGGAGTTGCTTGCTTTTTGAACGTCTTCTGCTTGGATTTGGTGTATTCTCTGGATTTACCACCAAAACCTCCTTTAAAGAACGTACCTCTTCTAAAGGCACCTCTACCTCTACCTCTACCTCTACCTCTACCACGACCACGTCTGTAGTCAGACCTTCCTGAATTTTGACTGTCTTCATTTTTTGGACAAGAATTTGTATTGTGATCAGTGATCACTTTACAAATATAACAGTACCATTCACTAGTTGTTGCTAAAGTACACTGTTTGACGTAGTGACCCGTCTTATTGCATCTATAATAGTTGTCATGGTGTGATTTAAGCCGTTTTGCTTGGTTTGCACACGCGTCTTGCTCTTGAGAAGTTTCTGACTTCTTCTCAGCTTCCAGCTGCAGCGAATGAGACCTCAACTCAACCAGAGTCATTGATCTGCCTTTAAATTGACGATGCAATAAATCCGCAGTTCGGGCTTCTGGCATTACTTTACTGACAGCTTGGTATTAAGCTGACCGTTTCTCTCCATCTGTCAGAGGTACTGCGTTATCACAGCTCTCGTATTCAACGATGGTGTTGTCGAATTTATTCTAGAAATCATCAATACTCTCCTTTGGTTTCAGTCTCATGCCGTACAGCTTCGTTCTAACAGAAGTGTGAGTGACATTCTTTTCGACCCTCTTAGCTTCTTTTAAACTTGTGATTACCATAATAGGGTCTGTTATAGTGAGAACCCTCTTATAGTATTTATCATCTAAATGGATAGTAATGATTTCTCTTACTGCTTGCTTTCTTTTTGTAATTGTTTGTACATCTAAGTTATCAAGACTAATGACCGTTGGGTCAATAACATCTAACAGATCTTTTGATGATAATTCAGATTTAAGTTTATCTATCCAAATGTTAATGTCACTATCTGAATTAAGAGTATACTTACTTAGTACCTGATAGTTTTGAGATTTTTTGTTTGATTCTAATGTACTTTTTAGAGCAGTAATCGAAGCATTAAGAGCTTTAGTTACTTTTATGTTAATATCTTACGGGCTGGATTGATCATCTATTTCAGCACCCGTATGAGTTGAACTTTCGTCTAGGAAAGTGGTCGAGTTAAGTAAATTATCTCGAGTACCTTGCATTCGAAGCCGTTCTGCAGCCAATAAATTTTCAGATGTCTTCTGAATATGACTCATCAAGGTTTTCATTGCCTCAAAACCTTTGTTTGGAAGCTCGATGTTTTCGCGCTGTTTACACAGGAACTGTAGTAGTTCTTGTTGTACAGTCTGTTCAGTGGTAGGGGTACTACCACTGCTGCAACTCGATTGAGTTAATGTGAAAATCGGTGGATTTTCAATGGTGCTTGACAGAGTTGTTGGTGTACTCGTCTGAAAAGCAGTAATTGACTGAGTTGCTGGTGTACTCATCTGACTTGCAGTAATTTCTGACTGCGTCGTAACTGAAGGAGTAGTTGTCGACATTGCTGGGCTTTCAGATATTCCAGGCCCTTTATAAATAAAATAATTTTATTTTTAGTTTGGATTTTATTTTACGATTAATTAAATAAACGTAACTGCTAATCATCTATGAAACTTCTAAACATATATAGAACTTCTAAAGTATCATCTATTAATAACTTTCAAAAAGTTTGGATCTACTTCTAAAATAAATTTGAAAACAAAATTACCTGTTCTTAAATTTTTGTCTGACGTGTCAGATGGAGTATCTACAGTCTCTTTATTATCAAGCATTTGTTTATCGTTCTGCTCATTCATTGTTCCTTTGTTCATATCTTCTAGATATCAGTAAACTTCTAATTATGAACAATCTGAAACATACCAAACTTATCAGAGACTGACATTTCACCTTTATTCACAACTGCACTGCAAGTTGTAAATAAAAAAATTAGGAAAACGGTTGACCCTAAAGGCCATCCCTGCAACTTCCCGCTAATTCCGTTAATACCTGGCCGCTTTCTTGAGCTCTTCGAGCTCAAAAGTCTAATCTCTGTGTTCTTTTGAGCTCTCCGAGCTCAAAAATATATCTTTTCTATGTTTTTGAGCTCTTTGAGCTCAAAAGTCTGATAGAAGTTTTATCGAACACTATTTTTTGAATTTTCAAACCGCAACAACTTTTGAATGAATGAACCGATTTTTACGTGGTTGGCGGCATTCTACGCAATTTTTAAAGCCTCATGAAGAATTTCTAATTTTTAATTAGTCAAACTAGAAATTTCGGAGTAACTCCGAAAAAACACTTTTTTCGGTTTTCTTTCGTTCACGGTATCTCTCGAACAAATCAACCGATTTTGACCGGATTGGCGGCGATCGACGTAGTTTTTCAAGGTTGAGAGCTAATTAGTTTTTGGAATCGATCGGTAGAGCCGTTTAAAAGTTATCTCTACAAAACCACTTCTAAAAAAAATTTTTTTCCTATTTTTTTTGTAGATTTCTCCAAATTTCTCAAAATCTATCGGTCCGAATCGGTTCAAATTAACAGGAAATTTGAGTCTGACGAAGCCCTTTCGAATGGCACCAACCGCGATCGAATCGGTCAAGCCGTTCAAAAGTTATGAGAGGTTTACATACATACACACACACACACACACACACACACACACACACACACACACACACACACACACACACACACATACACTTGGAGCAGAAGAGATACTGCTACCGGGCGCGTCTCCCCGAGCGGATGGGAGAACGCTCGCTGTCCTTGGATGACACTTAATCTCTTAGTTGATGAGGTACAGCGGGTAGGAGCCAAGCAAAATAACCAAACAAAATAAGCTCCCGTGGACAAAACTCCCCTTTAATGGGTTGGTCACACTAACTGACCTAGCAAGACGATTGGTTCCTGCTGTAACTCACTGGGAGTGTCCGGAACCTGTATCGTAGTTTCCGACGATGCAGGCCACGGCTGATGTGAGCTTGCTCTGCCGAGGTGAAAGTTGCAGCAGTGGATCAGGAGCCAGCCACTTCGGGCCTTGATCAGGAAGTACGCAGTGAGTGTTAGAGATCGGAATCTTCACCGCTCCGAGCGAGTCTAGTCCGTCCGTGTATTCCGGGACTGGCTAAGTGTCGGCTAGGCCTCAGGGAACTGGGGTAGGAGTACTATCTCCGAGGGTACACCCGTTCCTAGTTATGGCAACCCGCTCCACTCCGTACGATGCGCTGGTAAATCAAAAAAGTATGAGTACGTTACAGGAAACAAACATGAATAGAAACGGGCTTCATGCTCAACAAGTAGCGATTGAAGCAAGCGCTGACATGAAGAGAACGCAAGCGTTGGAGCGCCTTGAGAAGCTGACCATTGAGCTGCAAGAGTTTGTCCAAACTAAGGTCAATATCCACAAGGAGATAAAGACCAAGACAACCGGTGTAGTCAATGCTCTTGGAAGATTCAAGAAACTGGACGAAGAATGGCGCTCATCATTACACCGCACCCCTTGTGCTACATCGGAGAGAAACAGTCAAGTGGTTGTTGAAGAAGCGATGGACACTGGAGCCGAAGGTGACGGAGAATCAGTCGCTGAAGAAGAAAGTGAAACTATCACAACGGCAGAGACTGAATCCTTTGACCAAGACGGCCGCATCCTGAGGAAGTTGAAAAAAAAAAATCGTTCTCCCGAAGGCGAAGCTTTTCATACTCCCAAGAAGCTGAAAGACGTTGGACCTGGTCATCCCATCAAGAAGCAGGAAGTGGTTAAGGATCTTCCACAAAACTCTTGTGAACAGAACAAGAAGCCAGGCTGGGAAAAGGTGCAGTCCAGAAAGGACAAGAAGAAGGAGCGCAAGAAACTGCTCCCAGAAAAACCTCTGGTGCCTCCACCGAAGCCGAACCAGAAGCCAAGAAGAACAGCAACGAGACCGGAGGCACTTATTATCCGTCCAGCGAACAAAGATAAGTATTCTGAAATACTTACACGGATCAAGGCGGACGTTCGCCCAGATCAGGTCCGCAACACAGTCGAGAAGATACGCAGGACCGCGACAGGGAACATTCTCATCACGCTGTCGAAAGGCAGTAGTGATAGAGGTAAAGACCTGCAGAAGACTATCGCGGGAATACTTAAGGAGGACGCAAATGTCATTAGTACAGGACCTGAAGAAGACCTGGAAATTCGCGATATTGATGATACTACAACTAAAGATGACATTCTAACAGCTTTACAAGAGGCAGCTGGAAACGATTGTGGTATAACAGCAGAGGCCATTAAAATTCGTAAGGTCTTACGTAGCAGAACACAAATTGCGTCGGTGACTCTGGCAGCAACGGTAGCGCAGAAAATGGTAGGAGAACACGGTAAGATTAGGATCGGCTGGACCAATTGTCGTATTAGAACAGTACTAAGACCAGTCCGATGTTATAAATGCTGGCATTTTGGACACCGTGCGGTTCAGTGCACAAGTAAAGTCGACCGCTCCAAACTTTGCATTAAATGTGGAGAAGAGGGACACAAAATCGCCGAATGTAATAAGCCTGCTAAATGCGCACTGTGTGCGGATCAATCCGGTACAGAGAATAACGCCCATCATGCCGGCACAAGCAGATGCCCAGTATACCAAGAGGCACTCAAGAAGATAACTGATAAACGAAAATGAGAATACTGCAGCTAAACATCAATCACTGTGAAGCGGCACATGATTTGCTCATGCAGACAGTACGTGAACAGAAGCTTGACCTTGTGCTTATATCGGAACCGTATAAACACCTCGGCGGCCAACCATGGGAAACTGACTGCACCAAAAAAGCTGTCATATGGTCCTGTCGCAAGCTCCCCTTCCAGAGTGTCGTTAACAATGGCAGCGCCGGCTTTGTAGCAGCATCGGTAGATGGCATCCGCTTTTACAGCTGCTACGCACCACCTAGCCTCACTATTGTTGAATTCATGGACTTTCTGGATCGACTGACGGAGGACGCGAAGCAGTACTACCCAGTGGCAATAGCTGGAGACTTCAACGCCTGGGCAGTGGAATGGGGCAGCAAACACACCAACGCTCGAGGTAAAGAACTACTGGAAGCTTTTTCTACGTTAGATGTAGTATTGTTAAACAGCGGCGATGCGCCGACGTACACTAAAGGAGACGCAAGTTCTATTGTGGATCTTACTTTTGTCAGCAGCAGCCTCATCAGAGGAAACTACGACTGGAAGGTGATGAAGATCTACACGGCCAGCGATCACAATGCGATTCTCTGGAAAGTATCAAAGGACCAGAATCCTAGAAGACCGGCTAAGAAACTTGACATCATTGGGTGGAAGGTGAAATCCTTTGACCCAGGTGCTCTAGTAGCTGCCCTAAATAGTGAACCGCTTACTACTGGATCTGCAGAAGAAATGACCAATGACTTGATGAAGAGAGTGACCCAGGCTTGCGACATCTGCATGCCCCGTAAACGGGGCATGAACCAAAGACCTTCGGTGCACTGGTGGAACGAACACATCAGCTTCCTACGGAAAGAGTGTCTCAAGAAAATAAGAATATCTCAGCGTGGTTATCGGCGGCCTGACTCAGCGGAACTAGTCGCAGAATACAAGAAAGCTCGTCGACATTTAAACAAAGCCATCAAGGATAGCAAGAAGAACTGCTGGAAAGAGCTAATCAACGAGGTGGACAAAGACTTGTGGGGTAGACCTTACAAGGTAGTCATGGCACACCTGAAATATCAGCCAATGCCGTCTCCTACGTGTCCTCAACTCTTACAGAAGATCGTGACTGCGCTGTTTCCACGACAGCGCGTTTTCAACTATCTGTTGACACAGGACGAACTGAATGATATTCCACCTGTCACGAAAGAAGAACTGATGGAAGCTTGTAACCGCGTCGGGAATAATAAAGCACCGGGATTGGACGGAATCCCTAATATTGCCTTGAAAACATCTATTAAAGCAGCGCCAGCGTTATTCCTCGACGTCTACAACATCTGCTTGAAGGAAGGGATTTTTCCTCAGAAGTGGAAACAACAACGGCTGGTACTACTTCCTAAAGGGAAAAAGCCACCGGAAGAACCGTCATCTTATCGTCCACTCTGCATGCTGGATACAGCCGGTAAGATACTAGAACGTATAATCCACCAAAGGATAGAAGCAGTTGTCGATCCACTCTTGGCAGACAATCAGTACGGATTTCGGAAAGGACGATCAACCCTGGACGCGATCAACCTGGTTGTCGGTATAGCCAAAGACGCAATCGCCGGTACCAGATGGAAGGGGGGAACGAAGAAATATTGCCTAGTGGCAACTTTAGACATAAAAAATGCCTTCAACTCCGCCAACTGGGATTGCATCATGCAAGCCCTTCAAGAGATGAACGTACCAGGATCCCTACGAAGGATAGTCGCTACCTACTTCACAGATAGAGTCCTGAGATATGACACGAAGAATGGTCCAAAGGAGTATGATGTTACTGGAGGTGTACCGCAGGGTTCTGTTCTCGGTCCACTTCTCTGGAATGTCATATACAACGGATTGCTGAGACTGAAACTACCAAGAAACGTCAAACTGGTAGCGTACGCGGACGACGTAGCCGTAGTAATAGTCGCCAAGCATCTTGATGAGATAAAACATATGTTCGCTATCACCTTTGAGCGAATTAACCAGTGGATGGACACAGTAAATTTACAACTGGCTAAACAGAAGACCGAGGCTGTACTTATCACTAGCAGAAAAGTGGTGGAAATGATCAATCTAAACGTCGGAGACCAAGAAATCACATCCCAACCATTCATTCGATATCTGGGAGTGATGCTCGATGCCCGACTTAACTTTAAACAACAAGTTGAACACGTGACCACCAAAGCATCAGCAGTAGTAGCCGACCTAGTACGATTGATACCCAACATCGGTGGCCCGAAGCAGACAAGGAGGTCATTGCTATCATCAGTAGTTACATCGGTCCTCACATATAGTATATCCATTTGGGCCGACGCACTTGAGATCCAAGAATCATGGAGGAAAGCATGTCCAGTTTACCGACTGAGCGCGCTAAGAGTAGCCAGCGCCTTTCGAACAATATCAGAGGAAGCAGTGTATGTCATTTCCGGAATTTTGCCGCTCAGAGTCCTAGCTGAGGAAAGACGTAACCTTTACCAACGAAAGAGGACAACCGCACAAAGTGCCGAGGAACTCAGAGCTAAAGAACGGCAGAACAGCATCGCGCGATGGCAATCGCAGTGGGACGCCGCGACAACAGGGAGATGGATACACCGTCTCATACCAAGGATTGACGTTTGGCTTAACCGGAATCACGGCGAGGCCAACTACTATCTGACCCAGATGTTGTCAGGTCACGGCTGTTTCCGGGAGTACCTTTATCGCTTTAAGCACGATAATTCCCCAGAGTGTCCGTCTTGCCCAAGAGTTGCTGAAAATGCGGAGCACGTTTTCTTTGAGTGCCCTCGTTTTAACCCACAGCGTGATGAGTTAGAGAAGATCCTGAACAAGAAAATCACACCAGAGTCAATAGTAGAAGAAATGCTGTCATCCGAAGCTGCCTGGAACGCCACAAGCACGTTTACCACCGAAGTGCTTACAGAGCTGCGTTCCATTGAAAGAAAAAGGGCAAATGACAGAAACTAGAAGGAAGGAAAAATAACACCTTAGCCACCAGAAGGAATAGCAGTAGCTAGATCCTCCCCTCACGAAGTAATGCTTGACGGCGGTTTCCATGAGGGATTAGAGGAAAGAAGAAAAAGGGTTTAGGGTTTAGTGGGTAGGGGCGTTAGCGTCGAGTTTTAGTATGACGCTGCGTCGAGTCGCCACATATCCAGGCCGAACAGCTATGCCTGGAATCCGTAAAAAGGATTCCCCCCCCCCCCCTAAGATAAAACACACACACACACACACACACACACACACACACACATACATACAGACATAGTGACACCCTCGCAGGAATAGTCAGGGAAGCTTCCTAGGATCTTAAAACGTCGAGATCTGATGAAAACTCGATTTTCGAAAAACGGGGTAAAACCAATAACTTCCCGATTTTTGAAAATTTTCAATTTTCTTAGCGGGAAGTTAAAAAAGTGAAATCAGTTGTAACCCTCGCATGCAACAGCATGGCACACTTGCTCCCTCCCACCTCGTGACAAACGGCACAGCTCGTTGAAACGTTCGGGGATGGCCGTACGTACACGTGCAACATACAAATCACACACCAGAGTAACAACCGATTAAATTGAAACAAAGCTTAGTGCTGTACTACAGACTTTACTTTGAGACAATTATTAAATTAGTTATGATTTTTATTTATATGTTTGTATTCTTTCAAAAAGACTACGTAATAACTAAATTTAATGTCAAGATATAGTTTATAAATATTTATTCTGGTAAATATTTATTTCAAGTTTAAACTTCTACAATTTCCTTCTCATCTTAAAATAATTATAATTTTAAACTATAATTATTATCAATTTTACAAAACCAACTATTTCTTAAACAAGTCAACTACTTCAACTGTATTACTCTATTTATTTGCTTGAGAGCAATATTATTTTTCGTCTAAAATATATTCATCAATATCCGATTCTCAGAATCTGAGAGTCATAAACTGTCTAACTTGTACGCGACAAGCGCGCTTTTGTTCTATGATATATACAACTAACACAATGTGTATAGCTATATCATATTACTCGAGCCGGGCGGCTTCGACCAGTTTAAACTTGACTAAGTGAAATACACATAACAGTCAAAAAAAATTTTAAATAATATTTCTCTAGCAACAAAGAAAAAAATTTTTTTTTTTTTTTTTTTTTTATTTCTTCTAAATTTAATTTCATCTACATTCGTTTTCTTCTAAAATTTGATTTTCTTTAGCTTGGGATTTGAACCCACGCCTGGCCGGTGAGTCAGTCCCAGTGCTCTAGACCACTCGGCTAACGTCACCGGTTGAACAAATATTCTATTATTATTAATTATTAATTTCTGAAGAGAAGAGCATCAATATTTTATTTATCTTTGGATAATAGACAAACAAGAGAATAGCTTTATTTAAACTAAGTAAAAATTATTTCAATCAATTGAACAAGTTCTTGAGCTAAGAATATGTATTCTTGAAAATTTTCAAGAACATGAATTCTCGTATCAAGAAAATTTTCTTAATAAAAGTATTTTTTTTTCTCAGTGTGAAATGGTAAATTTCAAACGCAACGCGAAAAAATAAAACTATAATCATTAATTTGCTTGGACTGGTAAAATATATATTTTGAGAGTAGAATTTTGACTGTTTCTCTTGGTAATTCTCCGCGTATGAGACCTTCCTCTTCTCCTCATTTATAACGTTAATGCTCTAGCAAAGCATTAGTACTATCTTTTTTGTCAATGCGCATGACACTAACATTATCAAAATAGCCAGTAATATATGTGTTTAATGAAACTCCTAACAAAAAACTTTCTCCAACGTTTTTTTTTGTTTTGGTTTTGAAAAGGATTTTATTTATCAACATTTTCTCTCATACATAAATAAGTGATAATATCCTTAATTGAAAACTTATACTCTAATTTACATTTATGTTTTAAATTGTCATCAATGATGATCTTATCAAAAATCAGTAATTGAAAAAAATTTTAATATTTTCTAAGGCGCGCAGTAGTCCTATCGAATCCGGCTCTTGCTTAACAAAGCATTGGACCGGGTTCGAGTCCGGCGTACACCAATGAATATTTTCAATATTTAAGTGTGTAACAGGGTACTTTGCCCTTGATCGATAAAATCGATTGCGTGCGGTAATGATTCGACGCAGCACTGGCGTCTCGGTCTTCGGGACCCGACTAGACCCCAATAGCATTAAGGGAGGGGATAAGCAGAGGTTACTTGGCTGATCGCTCAACGTGGAGCGACCAGAAGTAGTGAAGTGTTTGATCAAGTGACATCACCACCACAACAGCAGGAAGGAAGTCAAGTCGAGAGTTTTCTTCAGATTAAGACTACGAAGGTATTCTAAAATTTTGTCTCTCTATTGAGCCTAGGGTTTTATACCCGGCTCAATTTACCGATCTACTTCTCATTTTAATTAAATTTTGGTAATTCAATTTGTTTAATAATATTTTGTAAAATTATCTTAATCAATTTTATTTGCTAGCTTAGTGAACAATTCCTCCTGGGGATTTTACACCCGAGGAATGTTCCAGACCTCCCGGGTTTAGGTCGTGAGTATCTAAATTATTAATATAGCCAGAATTAATCATTAACATCCTTGATCGGCATTAATAAATTCATTTTTTATTAATAAATTATTAATTTAATTTCTGAACATCGGGAAATATTCGAGTCGGCAGCTCACGACCAGTCAAGCATTAGTACCCGAGGTCAAGCTAATAACGAACAACGTCGTCCATTTTTTGAGCGCGCAAATTCCTTGAGAATTTGATGACGCAGTAAATTTATAAAATCAATACGTGGACTATTTTATAATTTATAGCAATTGAATTACCACGTAATTAATTATTTTTACATTAATCATTTTTTATTGATTTATATTTTTATCATTTATTGAAAATTACTTAATTATTTATTGGAAACAATTTTAATTACCGGAAATTGATTCATTGAGAAAACTGCGACGCATTTAGTGATTGAACGTGGATAATTTTCTGTAATTATTTTACACCGAGGCGAATTATTAATTATCCAATCGTCATTCTCAAATTACTAGAAAATAATTATTCCACGTGTTATTAATTTATTAAGAATTAATTTACTAAATTTCAGAGCAGATAAGACTGATGTACCCGTAGATAAACTTTCGGCAAATAATTTGTATATCGAGAAATTACTAATTAATTATCTAATTTTATTGCCAATTTCTACTTGGGTTGTCTTATATATTGAAGTCGTGTACTGGAAAATTGTCAATAAGTTAATATCATTGTTCTGGTAGAAATTGTTATAAAACCATTTATTGTGTGGATTACGTCCGAGTAAAAATTTAGTTAATTTTATAAAGAATGTTCTTCGAAAGAATTTAAGTTAATGCGCAGAGTTAAGCTCGTGTTAAATTTGGAATAAAAGAAGCGTCGGTTTTAAGCCGGAATTTTAAGAAGTAAATTTTGTTAATTCGTGAGAATAATTTATGGTTTTATTGTAAGCTAATGACTGAAGGAATTTTAGTGATAAAATTAACGTTGTAAATTTTTGGAGTTAATTTTGTAAAATTTGAATTAGTCAAAAGTAAAGTAGAGTCGGTGTGTGTGGAGAAGAGTGGGTTGTGAGTGGGTGAGTGCTACCAGCGTTCCTTCGCATACGATTAGTCTCTTTGCGAGGTGTTTCACTGGCGTAGAAGCCGTTGTATAGACGCCAAGTGGGGTACAGCGGTAGTAAGGTAGAAACCACAGTATAGTCGCTCCATAAGAGGGTACTGTGGGATTAAGTAAATTTTTTTGTAAGCTCGCGGGAGGACATCGGTCTACGTTTAGTCACTGGGTCGACTACTTTCGTGAGCCGAATTAGAAGCCGTTGTATAGACGCCAAGTGGGGTAGGCGCTTAAAATTGCACTTATGACGTTTTTTAGCTCTTCGAGCTCACACACAAATCCATAGATACATACATTCATACATACAGACATAGTGACAACAGCGCGGGGATAGTCAGGGAAGCTTCCTGTGACCTTAAAACGTCGAGATCAGATGAAAACTCGATTTTTGCAAAACGGGGTAAAACCAATAACTTCCTGATTTTTGAACATCTTCGATTTTCTTATTAGTGGGAAGTTAAAAAAACGACAAATAAAAAAAAAATTTTAAAAAACAAAATTAAGAAAAAATTTTTCATCAAATGTTTTTAACTTCCCGCTGAGAAAATCAATGATTTTCGAAAAATCGGGAAGTTATTGGTTTTACCCCGTTTTTCAAAAATCGAGGTTTCAACAAATCTCGACGTTTTGAAGCCCTAAGAAGTGTTACGATGCTGGCATCGTAGCGCTTCGGGTAGTTCCGGGTACATCGATAATTACAACAGCATGGCCGTCAGCTCTATATAAGCACGTGAGACCATGCTATTGCCGCCTTTTTGCGAGTAAGTCCTACTCAGTCTGGAGTAGTTTGAATAGCTTAGTTATTAGATTGAGCCATCCCCGTTAATTGATTGAATCTTACTAAGGCTGAAGTAGTTTGAACAGTTCAATCAATTACGGGTTGTTTTTGCCTGTTTTGTAATAAACAGTTTGAGTAACGTTTTGTCTATTTTGTAATGAATATTCGGACTTACTTTGCCTGTTTGGTTTAAACAGTTTAATTAAATAATTAGTAATTTTCGAAGCACTTATTATTACTAATTAACTCCAGAGTTCTGTGTGAATGTTGCCAACTTGGGCATCTGTGGTTAAGTTAATTTATTTTAAGTTAATAAATAAATTAATAAAATGAATAAGCCAGTGTTGTTATATTTCATCGTGCCACGACATCCTATTCCAGTCTGCGGTTAAGGGTGGATTTACCAGATCATACACCAGAGGCCACGTATCCCAGTTTATCCACGGAAACATCGTCTACTCGAGCCATAACTAAGTTATCCATAAGTATTGGTGTTAGTTTATTAGTTTGTACGGCCAGTTCGAGGTATTTATTCTTAGATTATTAATTAACCGAGTCTCTGTAGCCAGGCAGAACTCACATAACTTGAAACGTACCCTGAATGGCTAAGGTCTGAGAAGTAGGTTATTAATTAATTTAATATTGTAAAAATTTCAACGTTCTATTAACGCGTAATTAAACCACAATGTTACCAATAACGTTTCAGAAGCTTTTCTGACTATTTTTACTATGATGTCCGTACGTCTGTACGTATGTATGTTTTTTTTTTTTTTTTTTTTTTTTTATAGAGGAGGTAAAATACATTTACGTATGCCGGGACTTGGTGTTGGTGCCAGGACTAGGTGTTTGCCTGAGTATGTCGGACTCAAAAGTCAATATTATTTTGCAACAATACCGACTAAACATTCTCCTCTCTCCTTTACCCATAGATGTTACAGGGAAGACTGGATCGGGACCGTGTTAGCAATACTTCAATCCAGTCCATGTTGTGTCTCACGACACCTACTTCTTGTTACTACTGGTTTCTAATCCCTTTCTGCGATTTTTTCTTTTAAAAGGCGCTGCGCGTAGGCTGCGACAGATGACCAATTTTTTTCTTTTTTGATCATGCAGGTTACCAAGCTCTCAGGGGAGAGCGTGGTGCCTATTGTTTCTTCGGTGCTGATTCTGTCGTCTTTCCACCGATCACACTCGAAAAACGTGTGCTCGGCGTTGTCAATTTTGTCTGGGCAGTATTTGTACGTTGGTGTGCTGTGCAAACCCATCTTGAAAAGATTGAACTGCCCATGTCCCGTCAATAGCTGGGTCAGGAAGAAGTCCGTGTCCCCGTGCTTCCGAGAAAGCCAGACGTTGATGTTTGGGATCAGGTGCGCCGTCCATCTGCCCGTCTCTCGCGATGTCCATCGGTCCTGCCACTCTTGCTGCGTTTCCACCTTTATCCTTGTTCTTGCGTCCTTCATGTTTTCGTCACTATTTTTAGCGTCATAGAGTTTTGCTCTTTTGAACGCTAATAGGTCGATGGGCGTGACTCCCGCAATGATCAATACAGCCGCTTCGGAAACTGTGCGGTAGGCGCAGGCAACCCTAAGAGCGCCTCGCCGCTGTACTGCTGTTATCTTTCACCGGTAGGTCTTCTGCTATATGTCTGCCCATGTTTCCGCTCCATAAACCAGTACCGAGTGGACTGCTTCTAGAAGAACTCTTCTCTTTTTTGTTCTTGGTCCCATGGTGATGATCATAATTCGTGCTAGGCTAGACACCGTCTTGCTGGCTTTCTTGCATGCACTGTCGAGGTTGTATCTCGTCTATTATCACCCCTAGATAGCGCAGGGCACTTGTTGACGTCAGTGTTGTTCCTCCCATGTCCACAGCGAATGGTTTTGGGAACCATTATTGACGTGTCAAAACGCCCATCTCGGTTTTCTGTTTGGCGAGTTTCAGGTGATGCTTATCAAGCCAAGTCTCGACAGCATCAATGGTTTCCCGAACTAGCAGTTTGGTCTCTTCTACGCTGTCTACCACCATAATGGCCGCAACGTCGTCTGCAAAACCTGTTTGCTCTACTTGCTTTGGCAACGGGATTTTAAGAAGCTCGTCGTAGTCTGCGTTCCATAGATCGGGCCCCATTATTGAGCCTTGCGGCACGCCAGCCGTTATAGCGTATTCTTGTGGGCCTTCAGTAGTTTCCACTATTAGCTCTCTATCGTCAAGGTAGTTGTCAACTAGTGCCAAATTCTCTGACTCCGTGTCAAACTTGTGCTCCAGAGCATCTAAAATGTCTCCCCAGTTTGCGCTGTTAAATGCATTTTTGATATCTAGCGTGAAGAGAAGGCATATTTTACGAGCTTTGAGGCTACCAGACCATGCTTTTGTTGCTGTCTTTATGACTTTCTCAATTGCTCCGACTGTCGGAAGACCTTTCCGGAAGCCATGCTGGTTGGTGGCAAAACCTCCAGCACGGTCGATGTCGTCGCGAGGTCTCCGTTGTATGAGCTTCTCGAGCAGTTTTCCAGTAATCTCAAGCATACAGAGTGGTCTAAACGACGAAGGTGTTATGGGAGTTCCGATGCCGGGATGCCATCAGGTTCAGGTGCCTTTCCTGTTTTGAGTAACTTGGCCGCGTCTTGTAGTTCCTTAATTGTGAAGGGTGTTCCTTTGTTGTTTTTAGTGTAGTGTTTCTTCTCCCGCGGCAGTTGTTTGGGAAAAGGCTCCGCTACAATGCTGTCCATTAAGACAGGAGACTTCGGCGCCTCTGGTGAAGCCTTTCCAAGTCGTTTGACGACAATTTGGTAGGCTTTACCCCAGATATCATTGTCGAGATCATTGCAGATCTCTTTCCATAAGTTCGCTTTACTCGCTTTGATGGCTCGGTTTAGCATCTTTTTGGCCTTCTTATACTCTTTCGAATATAAGTTTTGGTTTGGGGAGCGTTTTGCAGCTCTCGTGGCGCAGCGACGTAGCTAATGGCATATTTTGCGAAGTTCTGCTATGTCTGTTGACCACCAGTGCGCCGGCCTGTGGAAACTCCGATTTTTCAGCCCCGGCATAGAGGCGTCATATACGTCAGCAATCTCTTTCATCATATTTAGCACTGCCTTTTCCGTCTCGCTGCAGGTATCCGGAGTCGGGTTGTTCTGAAGAATAGACCAGCTTCGTGCAAGTGAAGCTCGCAGTGCCTCTGGGTCAAGCCTCCTGGCATTCTGCTTAGAGAGGTCGCGTTGTGAAACCAGAGCAGATGCTAATTCAACGTTGAATGTTACGAACTGGTGATCACTGCCACTGTATTCTTCGGATACAGTCCAGTCTTCGATCATGTTGGCAGTCCTTGGAGTCGCCAAAGAAATGTCGAGGATGAATTCTTGGTACCCTGGTCTTCTAAAGGTCGTGGTGCTCCTAGTATTCAGCACTATGAGGTCGAGTCTAGCCACGACGTCAGCGACCTCGTTTCCTCTGGTGTCGGAGAAAGCAGCGCCCCACTCAGCTGATTTAGAATTAAAGTCACCAGCTACGATGACTTCGCCGTCGAATTTAGTAATCGTATCTTCTATATTTGCCAGTTTTTGTCGAAACACACTAATCCCTTCATTTGGTGAGAGATAGACACTTATGAAGTAGGTTGTGGGGGTTTGAATCCAGACAAAACCTGCTCCACTTCCGCTGTTGTTGGCGGTCACGTTCTTTGTGTTCACAATCGAGATTGCCGCCGTGCCAGTTTCGTCTGCGAACCATGCTCTGTCTTGGAGGTTTAGATATTATTCACAGATGAAGCAAACGTCGATCTTTTCTTCAAAGACTCGCTGGCGAAGTAAGTTCTGCGCCAACGCACATCTATTCAGGTTTCCTTGAAGTATGCGCGTCATTTCTGTCCTCTCGTTGTTTCAGCAAGTGCGGTGCGGAATACCTTACAAGCCCCTGAGCCTGGAATATCATATAAGCTATCTGGAGCTTCTTGGTCCGGTGTACGGAGGAAGCACTTTGGCTGTTCAACGCAGTCTGCAGCTTTGTGGCTTTCTCCCCCGCATTTAAAACAGCATTTGCTTCGGTCAGGCCTCTTGCAGGAGTTCGTCGCGTGCCCGTATCCGAGGCATCTGATACAGCGTGTTACTTTTACAACTGGGTGAACGCAGCAGTTAACACATCCGATCATTATACGGGCCTTATCAAGGATTTTGAACGCACTAGCCTCGTCTATCTCGCAGAAGGCTGCCCGGTTGCCTCGTCAAGTAGGTTTTGTCAGATTCACACGTTTTATTTCCAGGCTATCAGTAAAGTCACGTTTGAGTACTTCGCGAACGTCGCTCTCGGTAGAGATTCCATCCAAGTCAAGGATCTCGATCGTTGTTTTTGGTGTGAGCGTTCTGGCTGTACCGATATGAGCGGTTGCTGTTTTTATCGCAACCGTAAAAGCAGCAGTGTCTTCAGTCTTGCGACCCATTTCTAGGAGAACGCCCCCGCGCTTCGTTTGTTTGATAGACTTTATGTCTACTCCAGTCTCTGTCGGGTTAACTTTGGTCTTGATTTCCTTGAGGAGATCAGCGTACGTTCGCCCTTCAGCTAGTTGGACAGGTACAGCCTTTGTTCTTGTCTTTTTCCTCCTCGGTTTCTTTGAACCACCCTTACTTGGCTGGTTTTGAGCTTCAGTAGATTGTGCCACTGGCTCTTGTTCTCTTTCCTTCTTTTTCTTTTGCCAAGTCACTTTTGTCCAGGTATCATCCCGGGCTGTCTTTCCTGTGCTGGCTTGTCGATTTCTGAAGAAGGGTTGGGCGTGGACAGCGGCTTCTTCTTGTTGTTGCCCTTTCCCTGCTGTGGTAGTTTTTTAGGAGTGACCAGAGGTGGCTGCGGTTTTTTGCTCAGACTCGGAGATGTTTGAGTCGTTGACGCCGACGTCGTTGGTGATTTGTTGGCTAGCCTATATGCCGTACCAATAGACGTTACCAATTTTTATGATGGAGATTCTTCTTGTCTTTTATGAAGTCGGCTAACTCTTCGCTACAAATATAAATAATGCTGTGAAGTGGGAAAGAATAGGAGTTACGGTAATTATTACGTGAAGCGTTCCACATTCACGTTACAGGATATTGGTAGGAAAGGATTGAGAAAGGAATGTGGAGAGGATCATCTTAATGTGAGTTTATAGAATATGCGAGAAAAAATTATTAGATAGCTCGGACTGGGATTCGAACCCAGAACCTTCCGAAGACATGTCAGCTACTCTACCATTTGAGCTATACGGTCTATACTAAATTTCCTTTCGCTTATTCTATAGTGACAGGAGCAAAAGGTCCTCCACTTTTTGGAGGAACTTTTATTAGCTGTCCATCTTCTTCCATCTGTTGATTTTTTTGGCACACCCTCATGACTATATATGGAGCAATATACAGCCAAGCAAAATTATATATAGTTCTATATATAATTATATATAGTTATATATAATCATACATGATTATATATGGAATTGTATATGAGGTCATAGATAATCATATATAATTATATATGACTATATATGGAGCAATATACAGCCATGCCAGATTATATATAGTCCCATATAAATATATATAATTATATATGCTTATATATAATTAACATACATAAAAATTTTTTCTTTGAAAAAAAATTTTTTTTTGGTAATCACGAAAAGTGTAGAATGATGTTTATAATTACGTTTAAATTATTCTGAAATATAAAATTTGTTACATTTTCTATGAGATGTTTTGATCTGCTCTGCTACTACCTAATAGGAAAATCATTATCTATTTTATTATTTAAATACGTGTTATATTATAATGAGATTCGGTAAAATGAATAAATTATGAATTATGACTATCCAAATATATTATAAAATCAATTTTTATATTATATTTATAATAAACTTATATGATACATTATGTAGATCATAGCATCATTATCATCTAAGGCAGCAGACAGCAGACAGAAACTTCAAGACGCACGGAGATCACCAAAGTTAAGCAGCATTGAGCAGGGTTAATAGTTGGATGGGTGACCGCTGGTGTTATAGCCGTAAAATTGTATCTAGATATTTTTTTTTACATTTTAATTGGTTACAGAGAATTGCGTAGGACCATATTAAATACTCTATCCATAAAATTAACTCAATAATTAAGTAGATGTAATAAATATATAATTAAATATTGTTATATATAATTACTAGCTGTTTCCTGCCCGCTTCGCTAGGCACTGAGAATTGTATTTATAATTGAATAGGATTATATTTTTAGATCTAGACTTGAAATTTAATTGGAGTATTATTTTTACTTGCACAGATTCCAAATTTCATCGGATTGGCCTGTACCTTTTATTTATGTGATTATTCTAGGTAATATTTATTGTAACTTTCAATGTGCAATCTCTATAACCTTTCCGTGGCTATCTTTTAAAAATGAATAATAACTGATATGAAGAAAAAAATTAGGAAAACGGTTGACTCTGAAGGCCATCCCTGCAACTTCCCGCTAATTCCATACCTGGATGCTTAAAATTGCACTTATGCCGGTTTTGAACGCTCTTTGAGCTCAAAAATACAACTTATGTGTTGTTTTGAGCTCTCCGAGCTCAAACAGATAACATTTCTATGCTTTCGAGCTCTTCGAGCTTAGAAGTCTAATAAAAGTTTGATAAAACACTATTTTTTGAATTTTCGAACCACAATAACTTTTGAATGAATGAACCAATTTCTACGCGGTTGGCGGTATTCGACTCAGTTTTTTAAACTTTTTAAAAAATCTTTAAAACAGTTTCAATTGATCAAACTAGAAATTTCGGAGTAATTCCGAAAAAACACTTTTTTGGGTTTTCTTTCTTGCACGATATCTCTCGAATGAATCAACCGATTTTGACCGAATTAGCGGCAATCGACGTGGTTTTTCAAGGTTAAGAGCTGATTAGTTTTTAAAGTTGATCGATAAAGCCGTTCGAAAGTTAATCCAAAAAAACCACTTTTGAAAAAATTTTTTTTTACAGTTTTTTTTAGATTTCTCGAAATCTATTGGTCCGAATCGGTCCAAGTTATATCCAAAATCAAAGTTTGGATAAGCCCTTTTGAACTTTCGAACCGATCAATCAACCAATCAACGGATTTTCACGTTCTTGGCAACAATCGACGTGGTTTTTTAGACACCGAAAATTATTTTATTTCATCAATAACAATCCAAAAGAAATGTCGACGTTATGTAAAAAAAAAACATTTTTTTCGATTATTTGTTGATTCATTTAAGAGTTATTGCACTTCGAAAGTTTAAAAAATAGTGTTCTATGAAACTTTTATCAGACTTTTGACTTGAAGTTCTCAAAAACCTCATAAGTGCAATTTTAAGCGCTTAGATATGGAATTAGCGGAAGTTGCAGGGATGGCCTTTAGGGTTAACCGTTTTCCAGATTTTTTTGTGATAAATCAGCGTTATGAGACGTGCACTTTTCTGATTTTCCAAACTTATCTTTTCTCTCCGTGTAGAGTAATAAATTGATAATTCCGTGAAACTTTTTAAAAATTGAATTCATTCAACTCGGGTCATGATTTTCTTACAGTAAATGAAATAAAGAAGAAAAAAATTTGATACATGAGTAATTTTTTTTGTAGCTTTATGGAAATGTTAGCGCATCAGAACCAATTTTACATATAAAAATAATTTTTAAGACGGTAATAAATTAATTTGTATCAGTTTAATACTTGAAAAATCAAAATTTTATACATTTAGAAGTTTACGTTTGAATAACTTTAGAATGGCTGTTTTTATGAAGAAAGTGTAAGAGACCTTTTTTGTAGAGCGTTTAATTCTCTACAAGGATATGCTATGGACTTATTTATATGAGGTGCGTATGTCGAGCTAGAAAAATAAACAAAAAAAAGAATTTTTTTTCCTATGTTATTTAAATGGGAAATGAAAAATTAGGGACAGACACCTCTAAATATTAATATTAAGAGCTCCGCTTTGAACAGGCTTCTGTTCTCACCTTCATGCAAGTTTTTAGCCTGTTTTTTCGTTGAAAAAAAAAGTCGCCTAAAATTGGCACACCCTAATATATATAGATATATAGTTATATATAATTATATATGATTAGATATGATTATATTTGGCCATTTTTCATATATAATCATATATAACCAATTTATATATAAATATTAGAGTGGCCCAAAAAACCGAGTATTTTTTTTTTGAGTCTCGAGTGAAAAAATGTTAGTTTTTGATGTTTTAAGAGCCCTCTCCAAGAGACAGTTCAAAAAAAAATTTTTAAGAGGTCACTCCAAATTTTTTAAAATTTCAAAAATCGTTAAAAATCGAACTTTTTTTTTTTTAATTTTTTTTCTCGTTACGGTATAATTTTATAAACTAAAAAAAAAAATAATTTTCTGAAAATTTCAGTTCAAAATTAAAATTTTAAAAGGTTGCTCATAATTTTTTTCAATTTATTAGTGCATTAGTTTAGATTTTTTCGAGCGACCTTTTACTATTCAAATTAAAATTCCATGCATTTTTTTTTTTATTTAGTACCATAATCTATAAAAATACATCACGAGATGAACTAAAAATCAAGCACAACATAGAAAATATAATTTTTTTTTAATTTAATAATTTTATTTAATCAACTGCCAGGCGTGAGTTCGAATCCCAAGCTGGTCTTAAAAACCAGCTTGGTTGAGATTTGACCTTGCCGCGTAGGTTAAGATTTTTACAAACCAAAAAGACCCCAACGTACCACTTCCAACAGTTAAAGTCAGCGATATGACTAATTAAAGAAAAAGAAAAAATTATGAGTGACCTTTCAAAACTTAAATTTTGAACTGAAATTTTCAGAAACTTATTTTTTTTTGTCTATAAAATTATACCGTAGCGAGAAAAAAAAATTAAAAAAAAAAAAAATTCGATTTTTCACGATTTTTGAAATTTTCAAAAATTTGGAGTGACCTCTTAAAAATTTTTTTTAAGCTGTCCTTT
Organism: Cotesia glomerata; assembly: GCF_020080835.1. NCBI lineage: Eukaryota > Metazoa > Arthropoda > Insecta > Hymenoptera > Braconidae > Cotesia > Cotesia glomerata. The sequence goes on from NC_058163.1 coordinate 17,006,300, forward strand.
GGTGAGGGTTCTTAAAACATCAAAAACTAACATTTTTTCACTCGAGACTAAGAAAAAAAAAATAGTCGGTTTTTTTGGGCCACTCTAATAAATACATATAACTAGCGAGCCCAGCCCGTTTCGCCGGGCTAATATTAGCTTATATTAGTTTATTAAACAAAGTAGATATATATTTCAATACATTGCAATTAATTAATTCTATTATCGCAATATGTCAACCATCATTCATCTTCGAGTTCATTTTCTTCAAGCTTTCTCTCTAGCGGGTGAAAATTGTTAACCAAACTCATAAACATATCAGTTAGTATAACATCCACTTTGTGATGTATACAAAAAAATATCGGGTTTATCTCAACATCGGTGATCAAAGTACGACGCAAGGCTTGAGCATATGCTCAATACAATACTGTAAATGTGGATAACCTGAAAATCGTATCAATTAAGAAAAAGAAGAGATAATCATTTTTAAATTGTTGTTTTGGATCGCAAACTTGTATTTTCTATAGTTATAATTATGACTTTATATGTAATATATCGAATTCACTTATATTCTACCTGATGTTCATAAAATTTTAGAATTAACAGCTCAGAATACTCCTTTAACATCATCAAGTAGTTCACATTATTTTTCTCGACGGTAAACATAAAATAATTTGTGTTTCCGGATGTTCTTAAGCCAATTATATTTGAAATGACTCCAGCAAATCTTGTTCAGGTATAAAAAAAATTATGTTTAGTTTTGACAGACAAATATTAAGGAGGTCCTTTCGCCACCAATGTAAAATAAAAAATATTAGATTATGAGTAAATTTAATTTTTTTCTAATAGTTAAGGTCCTTATTTATCTTATAATGAGGTTTAAATTATACTTTACCGGACAAATTTTTGAAAAAATAAAATTTTTAAATGTTAGTATTTGTTCAGAGTCTTACGAGAAAATCAGACGTTTGCAGTATTTCTCGAATTATACTATCATTCATGGATTAGATGAAGTAAATAAAAACTAAAAATCATATTTTCGAAATATTCAGGTTTCTTTTTTTGCAATAAAATATATCAGTTACCGAGATATTTATTGAAAAATTAATATTTAAAAATCATAAAAAATTCTCAAGTTACCTACAATAAAATGAAGTCAAAAGATTTGGCAACGTTGCGTAGCGCGCGAGCTTCAGACCATTGAATAAATTCAAACTAAACTTTAACGCGCTTATGTTTTTCATGCATACTTATTAGTTAATTTATTGTTAACAAATTTTTATAATTCATAATTGAAAAATAAAATAATAATTAAAAAATACTAGCATTCCTGCCATGAGACATTAGAATGTTATGGTTTTGTGACTAAACATTTTTAATTAATTTATTTATTTACACTGACTGCAAAAAGTTAAACACGGTTAAGGTTATATTGTGCAAATAAAAATGTAAACAACCGAAATAAAGCGTTGCCAAATCACGGACAGGTTACTAACAGCTGATTTACAACAGTCAAATTAATTTTTGTATTTAACTATTTTTTTTTTTTAATTTTCAAAATTTCAACGATTAATGCCTCATATACTATTTATTTTTTAAATTTAGGAATTTTTATGGGTTTTGTATTTTAATTTATTGAAAATTTACTACTACAGTTGTTATGACTCAACTGGAGCGAAAGGACTTCCTTAAATATTGATGTTAAATAACAAATGATATTTGAAATTAGCTGATTTGCTTTTTAAATAAATTATATTTTTTTGTTTACTAATAGAGATTAGTTATTTCTCTTATTTTCTTATTTAATTTTAGTTGTAAAATAACTCACTGAATTTAATGAGAAAACATTTTATTGCCTTCATTGCCGCATATAAAATTTTAAATCAGTTGATCGCTATAGAACTTAAACCATTGAAGCGCTATTTGATGGTAATATTTAATGACATGGACATCATATTTACTTTTTCCGTGGGAAAATACATGGACATACCAATTTTTATGATAATCGGTTGAACGGGGTGGAAGTCGATATTTGACAGCGCCGCCTGGTGGCGAGTTACATCAATGGGCATAGCATATTCGTTTTCTCCGTGGAAATATACACGGTTGTACCAATTTTTATAACAATCGGTTGAACGGGGGGCGGAAGTCGATACTTGATAGCGCCGCCTGGTGGTGAGTTACATCAATGGGCATAGCATATTCGTTTTCTCCGTGAAAAAATACATGGTCATACCAATTTTTATGACAATCGATTGAACGGGGCGGAAGTCGATACTTTACAGCGCCGCCTGGTGGCGAGTTACATCAATGGGCATAGCATATAAACCTTTTCCGTGAAAAAATACATAAACATACCAATTTTCATAATGATCGGTCAAATTGTCACAGTGTTTACACGCTGTGGCATTTCCCGCCGGGCTTGAGCACACTGGTGTGAGGCTCCACCAGATGGCGGCACCTCCCAAGCTGATAATAAAAAGTTTATTAGAAATAAGATTTAGTTTTAAGTTAATATTGTTTATTTATATTTTATTTCAGCCCAGAAGGCGATCAGGATAGTCGCCGGTGATTAAAATTAGCGTGATTTAACTTTGAAATTTAACTTAAAGAATTTAATTTGTTTAATTAATTCAATTTACTAAATTAGATGGGGCTCCAGTGAGTGGCCGACGGGCCTAAGAATACCCGAGGCCCCCAGTCTAGAGCAGACGAGCCTGACGCTCAGCTCAAATTTGTCTTTTAAACTCACATTTGATTTTAAATTATTAAATAACTATCTAAACAATGATTATGATTGTTGTTGAAGTGTTATTGCATGCGGATGCCGGCTCGATTTGCGCTTCGGGGGAAGATTACTCAGTATTTGGTGGAATTGGAAATTAAAAAAAAAAACGGTACCGGCGATAGCCCGAGGTGACGGGAAGTCCCTAATGAGGGCAGGTCGGTAGCCGCAGCTGGCAGCATGCTGCCGGCAGAATAGATAGTCAGTCACAGGCGTGACACTAGATTGCAAGCACCAGTGTGGTCAAGCCATTCATTTTTGGTATAATAATTTGCAATTGTTGTTTAAGTTGCTCAACAATTCTTTATTAATTTACTGTTTGGTTCGTTTGAGAATTAATTTGATTTTGGCTGATCATATTAATGCATTCTGGTAAGTCCTTGAATATTATTCCACCGCGGTAATTACTGAGATTCTCCCGGGCGGGAACCGGCGCCGGTTTTCCACGTGAGGCCGCCATCCTTACCACGTGGCTGACACGTAATGAATTAATTACAGTGAACTATTTGATAATAAAATTAAATTCAGTTATAAACAAACGCGGGCTAATTTGTTTGTTAAAATTAAAGAAAGGCCTTTCGGGGAAAATCTCACGGCGGCTGATTGCCTAATCGCGTCCTGTGGCTCGCGTCAATTTATTACGCAAGTACTTGAACCAAAATTGGTGCTGCGGTATTTTTATGATTATTATTTCCCACGCGACATATTATTGTTATATTTATAATTTTTACAGCGTGATTCACGATTGATATTGTTAATTATTAATTATTACAATCATTATTTTGAGCGTGATTAACAATTAATATTACTAAATATTAAAGGATGTTACAATTGTTGTTTGGATTTAATTTACAAATAATATAGATAAATATTGTTTGGTTTCTTTTACAACTATTATTTTTACGATTGATGACATCAGGCGTCGAGTATTATGAGTATTGTTTTAGTTTAATTTATAAGTGTTATTGATCATCAAAGCAATTATTATTTTGCGTTATTTATTATTACTATTGTTAAATGTTAATTGCCATCGCAGGTATTAGTCCGGTCAATTTAGACCAAAAAATGAGAGTGAAGTTACATAAAGTCCCAACAAGCTGAATTTCAGTGAAATTGTTCAAAATATAATTATAAACAATGTCTAGAAGTTCCCCATCATTCCCCTGTAGGGAAAAAATTTAATTCAAGGTCAAAGGTAAAAAAAATGAGTTTTTCGCGATTTTCAGCAAAACGGTAAGTTTTATCATAAAAGTACTTCAGACAAAAATTGTAGATCATAAAATTATCTATAAAAATGTATCAATACTTTTTTTCTTACGAGCCACCGTTTCTGAGATATAACGATTCAAAAAGTTATAAAAGTTGTTATCGTCATAATATGCATGAGTACGCCACGTATATACATCTAGAGTTGTAATATTTTATATAATATATATATGTATGTATATATATATATATATATATATATATATATACATATATATATATATATATATATATATATATATATATATATATATATATATATATATATATATATATGTATATATATATTATATATTAAAAGTTTAAATATTTTTCTATCGGTCATTGTAACTTATACTTACAATATAAATTTCTTACAAATACCCACAACAAGTCTCGGTTCATTTCAATGTTGAAAGAAAAGTTTACGGCTGAAAATATATTGGTAAAACAAGTTAATAATGATGCTGATGTATTGATTATTGAAACAGCAATAGATCAATTCAATTTGACAAATACAACTATTGTTGTTGGTGAAGATGTTGACTTACTTGTATTACTCACTGCTCGAACGCCAACTGAAAAAACTATTTTTTTCTTAAAACCAGGAAAAGCTCAGCATCAATCAGATATATATTCATCAAAAAGTTTATTTACTTTAGTAAAGTGTAAAGATCATGTACTATTTTTACACGCAATAACTGGCTGTGATACGACATCTGCATTTTACAGGAGGGGTAAAACAACAGTTTTCAAAATGTTTGAAAAACAAGATTTAATTCAATGTGCTGAAGTTTTTAAAAAGAGTCATTCAACTCAACAAGAAGTTATTACCAACGGCATCCGCTTTCTTCTTTCTATGTACGGAGCTCCTAAAAAAACTACCTGTTTAGATAAGCATCGATATGCATGTTTCGTTAAAAATACTAAAAATAAAAAACAAGTTCAATTAGCTTGTCTTCCTCCAACCTCAGTTGCTGCTCACCAACATCTTTTTCGAGTATATTACCAAGTTCAAGTGTGGCTTGGTTATCAGCTAGACCCTACAGACTGGGGTTGGAAGTTGGTCAACAATATATTAGAGCCAGTTCAAACTTTACTTCCACCTGCGCCGGAAAAACTGCTGAACACTATTTTTTGCAACTGCAAAAAGGGATGCAGTGCTAAATGTGGTTGCAAAAAAGTCGGACTGTCTTGTTCTTTGGCATGCACAAATTGTCAAGGCCGGTCGTGCTCTAATATTGAATCACAAACAATGGGGGATTCGTTTGACTACGACGAAGTATCATGCGATACATCGCTATTGACGCAATTTACTTGCATCCAAAATGAAGATGAAGAAGAAGCAGGAGAAGAAGAACAAGAAGAAGATCAAGAAGAAGAACAAGAATTTGAAACTTACGAATAAGACGAATAAACTTCAACACTTTTTTTTCATTTACATCGCTTTTATCTTTCCCAATCTTTGAAAATTTCCGTTATTTTGCAATAGTTTTACATTAAACAGGATCACAACTAACCCGTGGAGTAGGCCTACTGGGGAAACCACGTTAAAAAAAAACGCGCTAAGTACACTACCTCATAGGTGGCGTGGAAACGTGTGCATATTATGACGATAACAACTTTTATAACTTTTTGAATCGTTATATCTCAGAAACGGTGGCTCGTAAGAAAAAAAGTATTGATACATTTTTTATAGATAATTTTATGATCTACAATTTTTGTCTGAAGTACTTTTATGATAAAACTTACCATTTTGCTGAAAATCGCGAAAAACTCATTTTTTTGACCTTTGACCTTGAATTAAATTTTTTCCTTACAGGGGAATGATGGGAACTTCTAGACATTGTTTATAATTATGTTTTGAACAACTTCACAGAAATTCAGCTTATTGGGACTTTATGTAACTTCGAATGTCTAAATTGACCGGACAATATTATTTTCAAGCGCAAATCATATTTGATATTATTAAATCTTGATTATTGTTAAGATTATTAATTTATTGCGATTATTATTATTTCCGAGCGCAATACTATTATATTTTAAGTTGAATAGAAAGTTATTTGTTAGTCAAGAATTCCACAAAGGATTTATTTGTAATTTGAAATAGAATTAAGTTGGCCCATGGAGGATCTCAGTGATTTAAACCTCTTAGGCATTAATCTAAATAAATTTATGGCTAAGAATTTATTTTGAACTATTTCATTTTCTTGAAGTATTTTCTTAGATTAATTCCTTTATGCTAACTATCTGACTTTCCTGTATTCTTTTCCTGCAACTCCTCTTCCTATCTTACTTAGTTATTATAAAATAGTATTTTATAATTAATTTTTATTATTTCCGATTCTGAGGTCCATTCTAATCGTAATCTTGATTTCTTCGTGGCTTATTTTTCACTCATATTAATTTAAATCGTTAATTGATCGTCCGGCGCGGCCCCTGGAATTTTTATTTTTATTGGCGTCCTATCGTGCACTAACCCAGCCTGAGGAGTTTCGGGTTAATTTTATTATTATTTATTAAGAAGGGCGAGCGTAAAAGATTTTACCCAACCGGTACCTCCGCCTCCGGTCGAATTTTGTTAAATTTTGGGGAACAGTTTTGTTACAAAATAGTTTCCGAGTTTATCGATGTCATATATACAAACATCATCTTTTATATATATATATAGATTATATACAGAGTGTCAAGTCAAGTGCGTTCCAACGAAGACGCTTGCACGTGTGAATGTGTAAGTAAATATGTGTGACTACGTTAGCTATAGAAACAAGTTAGTCATACAGTTAGTTGTGTCTTTTTTTGGCATATACTTTACTGGACACTGGCGCTCTCTCTCTAACAAATAAAGAGACGTTATTTTTAATTAATAATTAATTATCTATGCCGTTAATTGCAAAATGGCTAAGGACTTTTCGTCTCAGAATTATTTTTTTCATCAGATGCTACAATGGCGTCCGTGACTTTTGGGACACCCTGTATAAATATTTTTTCTCGAGGCAAGGATAATAAAAATTGAATAAAACTATTAAGGACGATTCATAAATACCGAAAGATTTTCAAGAAAAGGGGAAAAGAGGGATCTTAATCAATAATCTCACCAAATGCTAAAGGGAAGATCATTATGAAATTAGCTATTGTATTCGTTTCGGGAATGTTATGAATTTTTCTATTGAGGCTATGGTTGATATAAATATAATATTATTCCTTTAAAGAGGTATTCTAATATAAAACCTTGAATTTAAGGTCATTTTTTAAGTGCCATAAAAAAAAGGCAATCATTATTTTTACTATTCGTTTCTTTATATGATATTTATTAATATTTCAAGAATACAAAAAAAAAGTAAAAAAATTAAAAATTCAAGAAATTAGCAGCCGATGAAATGGGGGTCTCAAAAAATTGGCACGCAACCATACCCACGATTCCAACCCTCCTAGCAATCTGAAATAAAAACATAAAAAAGATTATTAATTTAAAGTAATGCCGCTACCGTATTAACTAAGAAAAAGTGGTACACTACCATAAAATGGTAGAGGAGAAACTGCCTGCGGCAGAGGAGAAACTGCTACCAGGCGCGTCTTCCCGTAGCGGATGGGAGAACGCTCGCTGTACCTGGTACAGAGGGTAGGAGCCAAATAAAATACGTTCCCGTGGACAAAACTCCCCTTTAATGGGTTGGTCACACTAACTGACCTAACAAGACGATCGTTCCCTGCTGTGACCCACTGGGAGTGACCGTAACCTCGTGTCGTAGTTTCCGACGATGCAGGCCCCGGCTGATGTGAGCTTGCTCTGCCGAGGTGAAAGTTGCAGCAGTGGATCAGGAGCCAGCCACTTCGGGTCTTGATCAGGAAGTACGCAGTGAGTGTTAGAGATCGGAATCTTCACCACTCCGAGCGAGTCTAGTCCGTCCGTGTATTCCGGGACTGGCTAAGTGTCGGCTAGGCCTCAGGGAACTGGGGTTGGAGTACTATCTCCGAGGGTACACCCGTTCCTAGTTATGACAACCCGCTCCACTCCGTACGATGCGCTGGTGAATTTAAAAGTATGAGTAAAATTCAGGAAAACAATAATAGTGAAAACGGGCCTCATGCCCAACAAGCAGCGATTGAAGAAAGCACTGAAATGAAGCGGTCGCAAGCGCTTCCACCAAGACGACCAGCGTAGCCAATGCCCTCCAGAGATTCAAGAAACTTGATGAGGAATGGTGTTTAACAGTACGACGCACTTCTTGCACTACACCGGAGAGAAGCATTCAAGCAACTGTCGTGAATAAAGAAGCAATGGACACTGGAGCCGAAGGTGACGGTGAATCAGTCGCGGAAGATAGAAGCAGAACTGGCAGCAGGTCAATTAAGAGAAAAGATCGATCTTCTCCCGACCCAACGATCAGCCAAGTTGTGAAGAAAAAGGACCTGAAACCAAGCCTTCCTAAAAACACGGCAGTGCAGAACGCCGAAAAAAAAAGAGGTGACTGAATGGCAGAAGGTCCAATCCAAGTAGGAGAAGAAGAAGCAAGCGAGAGAGCGGTTACCAAAACAACCGGTGAATAAATCTCGGCCAGAGCCTAAGCGGAAAAAACGGCGCAAATGGATCAGACCTGACGCGCTAATCATCCGCCCAGCTGATAAGGCCAAGTATGCCGAGATACTACGTCGTATCAAACAAGACGTCCCAGAAGACCAGGTCCGCAATACGGTCGAAAAAATCCACAGGACCAATGCCGGAGACATGTTGATTACGCTATCGAGGGAGAGCACCGACAAAGGCCAAGCCTTACAGAAAACTATTGCGGGCATCCTTCAAGCAGAAGCCAAAGTGATCTGTAAAGGGCCACAGGAGACCATCGAGATCCGAGACATCGACGACACGACGACGAAGGAAGACATTCAGGTCGCCTTGAAAACAGAAGTCGGAGAAGCCTGTGAAATACCGCTAGAGACAATAAAGATCCGTAAGGCCTTTAGAGGTACGCAGATGGCAACAGTCACACTACCAGCGACCACAGCGCGAAAATTACTGGACGGAAACGGTAAGATCCGAATTGGTTGGGTTAACTGTCGAATAAGAGCGACGACGAGACCGATCCAATGTTTTAAATGTTGGTACTTCGGGCACTTTGGATCACAGTGCAAAAATGAAATAAACAGGTCTAATCACTGCATCAAATGCGGTCAAGAAGGACACAAGATCGCTGAATGTAAAAATCCAGCTAAATGTGCAATTAGCGCGGAAAATCCAGAAGCAAAAGACCTCGCCCACTATGCCGGCACTAATAGGTGTCCGATATTCCAGGAGGCGCTTTAGAAGATAACAAACAAAAGAACATGAAAGTATTGCAGCTCAACCTCAACCACTGTGAGGCCGCGCATGACCTGCTTGTTCAGACCACGCGCGAACTAGAGCTAGATTTAGTGCTAATTGCAGAACCATATAAACACCTTAGTACCCAACCATGGGAAACGGACAGCACCCTCAAAGCTGTCATCTGGTCCTGTGGCAAACTTCCTTTTCAGAGTGTCGTCAATAATAGAGAGGCTGGTTTTGTAGCTGCGTGTGTAGATGGGATCCGTTTTTACAGCTGTTATGCACCGCCTAGTTTCTCTATGGAACAATTTTTAGAGTTTCTTGATCGATTAGTCGAAGATGCAAGCCAATATTTTCCCGTGGCAATAGCTGGAGACTTCAACTCTTGGGCGGTGGACTGGGGCAGCAAGCTCACTAATCCACGTGGAAAAACACTACTGGAAGCAATGGCTACACTGGACGTAGTCCTCCTCAATACCGGCGATGCACCAACATACACCAAAGGAGAGGCAAGTTCAATTGTCGACCTAACGTTCGTCAGCAGTAGTCTATTGAAAAGGAGCTATTCCTGGGTGGTTATGAACACCTACACTGCCAGCGACCACAGTGCAATACTTTGGGAAGTATCGACTGGCCAGAATCCACGAAGAGCAACCAGACAGACCAACGCAGTTGGATGGAAAGTTAAATCTTTTGACCCAGATGTCTTTGTCGTGGCGTTAGACAACGACCCGATCACCACTTGCAGTGCTGAACAGAAGACGAAGGAACTAATGAGAAGAGTATCCCAGGTCTGCGACGCCACTATGCCTCGAAAACAGGACATGAATCAACGACCGGCGGTCCACTGGTGGAACGACACCATCAGTACCCTTCGTAAAGAGTGTCTTAGAAAAAGAAGATTATCCCAGCGGGGCTATCGACGACCTAACTCTGCAGTGTTATTAACAGATTACAAAAAGGCCCGTCGAGAATTGAATAAAGCCATCAAAGAGAGTAAAAGACGCTGCTGGAAGGAGCTCGTAGAAGAGGTAGAGAAAGATCCATGAGGTAGGCCGTACAAAGTGGTCATGACCCACCTAAAATGCCAGCCAATGCCGTCACCCACATGCCCGCAGCTCCTAGAGAGATATCGCAGCATCGTACGATGGCAATTGCAGTGGGATGCCGCAGGAAAAGGTAGATGGACTTATCGTCTTATACCAAAGATCGACGTTTGGATGAACCGGAGCCACGGTCAAGTCAACTATTACCTGACGCAGTTGTTGTCAGGACATGGGTGCTTCCGAGAGTATCTACACCGCTTCAAGCACGGCAACTCTCCGGAGTGCCCGTCCTGCCCAGGAGTTGCTGAAGATGCAGAGCACGTTTTCTTTGTGTGCCCACGTTTTGACCCTCAGCGAGATGAGTTAGAGAATTGCTGGAACAAGAAAGTCTAACCAGAGACGTTGGTAGAAGCAATGTTGTCGAGTGAAGCTGCCTGGAACGCCACAAGCACTTTCGCCACAGAAGTTCTTACCGAACTGCGTTCCATTGAGAGAAAAAGATCCAAAGTCCGAATTTAGAAGGAAGGTAGAAACAACACATTAGCCACAAGAAGGAAGAGCGGCAGCTAATTCCTCCCCCTGCGATGTAATGCCTACACGGCGGTTTCCATAGGGGATAAGAGGATAGAAGAAAAGAGGTTTAGGGTTTAGTGAGTATGGGCGCTAGTGTCGAGTATTTGCATGACACTGCGTCGAGTCTCACATATCCAGGCAAAAAATCTATGCCTGAATCCGTAAAAAGGATTCCCCCCTCCTGGAAAAAAAAAAAACACACACACACACACATTTCGAGAAAGAGCACTGACAAAGGCCAAGGTCTGCAAAAGACAATCGCGGACATCCTTAAGGAGGAGGCCAAAGTGATTTGCAAAGGGCCACAGGAGACCATCGAGATCCGAGATGTCGATGACGACACGACGAAAGAGCATATTCAGACCGCTCTAAAGAGGGAAGCTGGAGAAAGTTGTGAAATCCCACTAGAGGCAATCAAGATCCGTAAAGCCTTTAGGGGTACACAGACAGCCACAGTGTCACTACCAGCAGCTGCAGCACAAAAGTTACTGGAGGGAAACTGCAAAATAAGGATAGGCTGGTCTAATTGCCGAATGAGAGCAACGAAGAGACCCATACAATGCTTCAAATGCTGGCACTTTGGGCACTTCGGATCGCAGTGCAAAAGCGAAGTCAACCGGTCTAAGCTCTGCATTAGGTGCGGAAAGGAAGGACACAAAATTGCTGATTGTAAAAATCCAGCTAAATGTGCACTGTGCTTTGAACGGCACGGCGTAGAAAAGGCGGCTCACCATGCAGGCACGAACAGATGCCCCATCTTCCAAGAAGCGCTCCAGAAGATAACGAAGCCAAGAAAATGAAGATAGTGCAGCTCAACCTCAATCATTGTGAGGCTGCGCATGAACTGCTCATGCAAACTGTGCGCGAATTAGAGGCAGATGTAGCACTTATAAGTGAGCCTTATAGACATCTGAGTAACCAACCCTGGGAATCCGACAGCACTAACAAAGCCGTCATCTGGTCCTGCGGTAAATGTCCTTTTCAGAGAACAGTCAACAATAAAGAAGCTGGCTTCGTAGCAGCATGGGTAGATGGCCTCCGCTTCTACAGTTGCTATGCACCATCTAGTCTCTCTAATGAGCATTTTGAAGACTTCCTTGATCGGCTAACTGAGGACGCAAGAAAACACTTTCCCGTGGCAATAGCTGGTGACTTCAATTCCTGGGCAACAGACTGGGGCAGCAAGTTCACTTATACACGTGGAAAAGCACTTCTCGAGGCAATGGCCACTCTGGACGTGATCCTTCTTAATACCGGTGACACGCCAACGTATACTAAGGGAGAGGCAAACTCAACTGTCGACCTTACATTTGTCAGCAGTTGCTTAGCTCGAAGAGGTTTTTCCTGGAAAGTATTGAACATCTATACAGCCAGCGACCATAGTGCGATACTATGGAAAATATCAACTGGCCAGAAACTAACAAGAGACAACAGGAGCGCTAGCGCGATTGGGTGGAAAGTTAAGTCTCTCGACCCCACTGCTTTAGTAGTAGCTTTAGACTGCAATCCGATCATCGTAGAAACTGCTGAAGAGAAGACCAAGGACCTAATGAGAAGAGTCACCCAGGCTTGCGACGCTAGTATGTCTCGGAAACGTCGCATAAATTCAAGACCTTCAGTGCACTGGTGAAACGATCACATTAGCATTCTACGCTCAAAGTGTCTTAAAAAAAGAAGAAAGTCTCAGCGTGGCTACAGACGATCTAACTCCGCAGAGCTGTTGGCAGAGTATAAAAAGGCCCGTCGAGAACTGAACAGAGCCATCAAAGAAAGCAAAAGATGTTGCTGGAAGGAACTGGTCACAGAAGTCGAGAAAGATCCATGGGGCAGACCGTATAAGGTGATTATGACCCACTTGAAATGCCAACCAATGCCATCACCTACGTGTCCACAACTCCTAGAGAAGATTGTTACTACGTTGTTTCCCCAACAGCTGGTATTCACCTACAAGTTGGAGCAGCTCAATTCTGAAGACATCCCAACTATCACGTTGGACGAGTTGATAGAGGCAGGAAATCGAGTAGGGAATAATAAGGCGCCGGGATTGGACGGAATCCCTAATATTGCCCAGAAATCAATCCTTAGGGCAGCACCGACATTATCCCTGGACGTTTACGATACATGCCTGAAGGAAGGGACTTTTCCCCAGAAGTGGAAACAGCAACGGCTAGTGTTACTTCCGAAGGGGAAAAAGCCGCCGGAAGAACCGTCATCCTACCGACCAATCTGCATGTTAGACACGGCCGGCAAGATATTCGAGCGCATAATTCATCAGAGAATAGAGGCTTTAGTCGATCCACTCCTAGCAGAGAACCAGTTTGGTTTCCGAAAAGGACGGTCAACTCTGGATGCTATCAAATTGGTTGTTGATATAGCCAAGGATGCAATCGCCGGAACGAGATGGAAGGGTGGAAAGAAGAAATACTGCTTGGTGGCTGCTTTGAACATCAAGAATGCCTTCAACTCCGCTAACTGGGACTACGTTATGCGGGCTCTAGAAGAAAAAAACATACCAGGATACGTTCGCAGAATAGTAGCGAGCTACTTCACGAACAGGCTCCTGAAATATGACACGACGAATGGTACGGAAGTGTACGAAATCTCCGGAGGAGTGCCAGAGGGATCAGTCTTAGGTCCTCTGCTATGGAACATCATGTATGATGGCCTCCTGAGAATAGCATTGCCTACGGGAGTCAAACTTGTAGCATATGCGGATGACGTAGCTGTCGTGATTGTCGCAAATCACCTCGAAGAGATAGAAATGGAATTTGATATTACATTCAGACGAGTCAATTTGTGGATGGACATGATGAACTTGCAACTAGCCAAGCATAAAACCGAGGCAGTGCTCATCACCAGCAGAAAAACGGTAGAAACCATCAAGTTGAGAGTCGGAGAACAAGAAATCACATCACAACCATTTATCCGTTATCTGGGAGTGATGCTGGATGCACGACTCAACTTCAAGCAGCAGGTAGAACATGTCGGTGCCAAAGCGTCAGTAGTGAAGGCTAGTCTCGCACGGCTGATGCCTAACATCGGAGGCCCAATGCAGAGCAGGAGGCTACTATTGTCATCAGTAGTCACATCAGTGCTCACTTACGAAATATCCATTTGGGCTGATGCACTGGGAACCCAAGAATCATGGAGAAAAGCTGGACCAATATACCGACTGAGTGCCCTACGAGTAGCTAGTGCCTTCCGCACTATATCAGAAGAAGCAGTGTGCGTCATTGCTGGAACCCTACCTCTTAGAGTTCTAGCAGAGGAAAGACGGGCCCTTTACCAACGAAAAAGGTCAACTGCACTGAGCCCTGAAGAACTTAGAATTGAAGAACGGCAGAAGAGCATAGGCCGATGGCAACTACAATGGGATGCTGCAGAGATGGCTAGGTGGACGCACCGTCTCATACCTCGGATCGACATTTGGCTTAACCGGAATCACGGTGAGGTCAATTACTATCTTACGCAGATGTTGTCGGGACATGGGTGTTTTCGAGAGTATCTACACCGCTTTAAGCACGATGACTCTTCAGAGTGCCCGTCCTGTCCAGGAGCTGCTGAAGACACGGAGCACGTCTTCTTTGTATGTCCTCGTTTCGATCCACAGCGTGAAGAACTGGAGAAGATCCTGAACCAGAGAATGCAACCAGATTCACTAGTGGAAGCAATGTTGTCATCAGAAGCTGCCTGGAACGCTACCAACACGTTTGCAACAGAAGTCCTTAAAGACTTGCGTTCCACCGAAAGAAGAAGAGCAAATAGCAGAAGATAGAAGAAAGGTAGTTAACACCTTAGCCACCAGAAGGAAGAGCAGTAGCTAGATTCTCCCTTCACGAAGTAATGCCTGACGGCGGTTTCCATGAGGGATTAGAGGAAAGAAGGAAAAGGGGTTTAGGGTTTAGTGGGTAGGGGCGTTAGTGTCGAGTTTTAATATGACGCTGCGTCGAGTCGCCACATATCCAGGCCAAACGACTATGCCTAGAATCCGTAAAAAGGATTCCCCCCCCCCTAAGGGAAAAAAAAAAAAAAAAAAAAAAAACACACACACACACACACACATGACTGCGCTGTTTCCACGACAGCGCGTTTTCAACTATCTGTTGACACAGGACGAACTGAATGATATTCCACCTGTCTCGAAAGAAGAACTGATAAAAGCTTGTAACCGCGTCGGGAATAATAAAGCACCAGGATTGGACGGAATCCCTAATATTGCCTTGAAAACATCTATTAAAGCAGCGCCAGCGTTATTCCTCGACGTCTACAACATCTGCTTGAAGGAAGGGATTTTTCCTCAGAAGTGGAAACAACAACGGCTGGTACTACTTCCTAAAGGGAAAAAGCCACCGGAAGAACCGTCATCTTATCGTCCACTCTGCATGCTGGATACAGCCGGTAAGATACTAGAACGTATAATCCACCAAAGGATAGAAGCAGTTGTCGATCCACTCTTAGCAGACAATCAGTACGGATTTCGGAAAGGACGATCAACCCTGGACGCGATCAACCTGGTTGTCGGTATAGCCAAAGACGCAATCGCCGGTACCAGATGGAAGGGGGGAACGAAGAAATATTGCCTAGTGGCAACTTTAGACATAAAAAATGCCTTCAACTCCGCCAACTGGGATTGCATCATGCAAGCCCTTCAAGAGATGAACGTACCAGGATACCTATGAAGGATAGTCGCTAGCTACTTTACAGATAGAGTCCCGAGATATGACACGAAGAATGGTCCAAAGGAGTATGATGTTACTGGAGGTGTACCACAGGGTTCTGTTCTCGGTCCACTTCTCTGGAATGTCATGTACAACGGATTGCTGAGACTGAAACTACCAAGAAATGTCAAACTGGTAGCGTACGCGGACGACGTAGCCGTCGTAATCGTCGCCAAGCATCTTGATGAGATAAAATATATGTTCGCTATCACCTTTGAGCGAATTAACCAGTGGATGGACACAGTAAATCTACAACTGGCTAAACAGAAGACCGAGGCTGTACTTATCACTAGCAGAAAAGTGGTGGAAACGATCAATCTAAACGTCGGAGACCAAGAAATCACATCCCAACCATTCATTCGATATCTGGGAGTGATGCTCGATGCCCGACTTAACTTCAAACAACAAGTTGAACACGTGACCGCCAAAGCATCAGCAGTAGTAGCCAATCTAGTACGATTGATGCCCAACATCGGTGGCCCGAAGCAGACAAGGAGGTCATTGCTATCATCAGTAGTTACATCGGTCCTCACATATGGTATATCCATTTGGGCCGACGCACTTGAGATCCAAGAATCATGGAGGAAAGTATGTCCAGTTTACCGACTGAGCGCGCTAAAAGTAGCCAGCGCCTTTCGAACAATATCAGAGGAAGCAGTGTGTGTCATTTCCGGAACTTTGCCGCTCAGAGTCCTAGCTGAGGAGAGACGGAACCTTTACCAACGAAAGAGGACAACCACACAAAGTGCCGAGGAACCGAAGTCATGGCAAGGTCAATTACTATCTGACGTAGTTGTTGTCAGGACATGGATGTTTTCGGACGTATCTTCACCGCTTCAAGCATGATGATTCACCGGAGTGCCCGTCCTGCCCAGGAATCAATGAAGACGCGGAGCACGTTTTCTTTGAGTGCCCACGATTTTACCCACAGCGAGATGAGCTGGAGATGATCCTAAAGAAGAAAATCCAACCAGAGACAATAGTAGAAGCAATGTTGTCATCAAGAGCCTCCTGGAACGCCATCAGCATATTTGCAACAGAAGTCCTCATAGACTTGCGTTCCATCGAAAGAAGAAGAGCAAATGACAACAACTAGAAGAAAGGTAAAATAACACCTTAGCTACCAGAAGAAAGAGCAGTAGCTAGATCCTCCCCTCACGAAGTAATGCCTAACGGCGGTTTCCATGAGGGATTAGGGGAAAGAGGAAAAGGGGTTTAGGGTTTAGTGGGTAGGGGCGCTAGCGTCGAGTTTTAGTATGACACTGCGTCGAGTCGCCACATATCCAGGCCAAACAACTATGCCTAGAATCCGTAAAAAGGATTCCCCCCCCTTAAAACAAAAAAAAACAAAAAAACACACACACACACATACATACATACGTACGACATAGCAGAACTTCGCAAAATATGCCATCAACTACGTCGCCGCGCAACGAGAGCCGCGCAACGAGAGCCGCGCAACGAGAGCCGCGAAACGCTCCCCAAGCCAGGACTTGTATTCAAAAGAGTACAAGCAGGCAAAAAAGATGTTTAACCGAGCCATCAAAGCAAGTAAAGCAAAGTTGTGGAAAGAGATCTGCAACGATCTCGACAATGACATCTGGGGTAAAGCCTACCAAATAGTCGCCAAACGACTTAGAAAGGCTTCACCAGAGGCACCGAAGTCTCCAGCCTTAATGGACAGCATTGTAGCAGAGCTTTTCCCCAAACACCTGCCGCGGGTGAAGAAACACTACGCTAAAAACAGCGAAGTAACACCCTTCACAACTAAGGAACTACAAGACGCGGCCAAGTCACTCAAAACAGGAAAGGCACCTAGACCTGATGGCATCCCGGCATCGGTGATCAAGATTGTAACCCTGGAATACCCAGACATATTCCTGAACACCTACAACGCATGTTTGGCAACTGGCACGTTTCCCGCGGTCTGGAAACGGCAGAGATTAGTTCTCTTGGACAAAGGAAAGGGAACCCCCATAACACCTTCGTCGTTTAGACCACTCTGTATGCTTGAGATTACTGGAAAACTGCTCGAGAAGCTCATACAAGGGAGACTTCGCGACGACATCGACCTTGCTGGAGGTTTTGCCACCAACCAGCATGGCTTCCGGAAAGGTCGTTCGACAGTCGGAGCGATTGAGAAAGTCATAAAGACAGCAACAAAAGCATGGTCTGGTAGCCTCAAATCTCGTAAAGTATGCCTTCTCCTCACGCTAGATGTCAAAAACGCATTTAACAGCGCAAACTGGGGAGACATTTTAGACGCTTTGGAGCACAAATTTGAAGCCAGAGAATCTGGCACTAGTCGACAACTACCTTGACGATAGAAAGCTAATAGTGGAAACTACTAAAGGCCCACAAGAATACGCCATAACGGCTGGCGTGCCGCAAAGCTCAATAATGGGGCCCGATCTATGAAACGCAGACTACGACGAGCTTCTTGAAATCCCGTTGCCAGAGCAAGTAGAGCTAACAGGTTTTGCAGACGACGTTGCGGCCATTATGGTGGTGGACAGCGTAGAAGAGGCCGAACTGCTAGTTCGGGTAACCATTGACGCCGTCGAGACTTGGCTTGATAAGCATTACCTGAAACTCGCCAAACAGAAAACCGAGATGGTCGTTTTGACACGTCAAAAATGGTTCCCAAAACTATTCACTGTGGACATGGGAGGAACAACACTGACGTCAACGAGGGCCCTGCGCTATCTAGGAATGATGATAGACGAGAAACTATCTTTCCGTGAACACGTCGACAGTGCATGCAAGAAAGCCAGTAAGACGGTGTTTAGCCTAGCACGAATTATGACCAACACCATGGGACCAAGAACAAAAAAGAGATGAGTTCTTCTAGAAGCAGTCCATTCGGCACTGCTTTATGGAGCGGAGATATGGGCAGACATACTAAAGCAGAAGACCTACTGGCGGAAGATAGCAGCAGTACAGCGGCGAGGTGCTCTCAGGGTTGCTTGCGCCTACCGCACAGTTTCCGAAGTAGTTGTATTGGTCATTGCGGGAGTCACGCCCATCGACCTATTAGCGTTCAAAAGAGCAAAACTCTATGACGCTAAAAATAGTGACGAAAACATGAAGGACGCAAGAACAAGGATAAAGGTGGAAACGCAGCAAGAGTGGCAGGACCGATGGACAGCGTGCCTGATCCCAAACATCAACGTCTGGCTTTCTCGGAAGCACGGGGACACGGACTTCTTCCTGACCTAGCTATCGACGGAACATGGGCAGTTCAATGCCTATCTTTTCAAGATGGGTTTGCACAGCACACCGACGTGCAAATACTGCTTAGACAAAATTGACAACGCCGAGCACACATATTTCGAGTGTGATCGTTGGAAGGACGACAGAATCAGCACCGAAGAAACAATAGGCACCCCGCTCTCCCCTGAGAGCTTGGTAACCTGCATAATCAAAAAAGAAGAAAACCGGTCAACTGTCGCAGCCTACGCGCAGCGCCTTTTAAAAGAAAAAATCGCAGAAAGGGATTAGAAACCAGTAGTAACAAGAAGTAGGCGTCGTGAGACGCAACATGGACTGGATTGTAGTAATGCTAACGCGGTTTCGATCCAGTCATCTCCGTACCATCCACGAGGAAAGAGAGAGGAGTTTTTTTTGGTGGGTAAAAATCCCACACTACCGACCATTATCTTTCAATGATAGCGGTATCTTTGGAAGATTTTTTTCGCTTCTCTATAAAAAAAAAAAAAAAAAAAAAAAACACACACACGCATACATACATACATACAGCCGCACGGACACCATCGCGGGAAGAGTTCGGGAAGCTTCCTGTGACCTTAAAATGTCGAGATCTGATGAAAACTCGATTTTCGCAAAACGGAGTAAAACCAATAACTTTCCGACTTTAAAAATTTTCTATTTTCTTGGCAGGAAGTCAAAAATTTTTTTCAATGTTTTATAAAGCTTTATAATTTTCCCCTTAGTAAATTGTTAATAACAAAACGTAAATTAACAATTGTTTAATTTTTCCAACGGGAATCTATTCTAAGACTTTTGAAAAGTAGCTCCACGAAAGGAAAAAATTTTCAGATTAATAGTTTAACGATTATCGCACTTGCAATTTTAATGTTCGTGCTACAAAAAATTGTTAATGAATTAATGGATAACTTATTGAAAAATCGCGATAAAAAATTTTTGACCACGGATTATTGTTCATTGATCTATCCTGCAGGTGCCTGAATTTTTAAAATTTTTAATTTTTATATTTAATAAGTTTAAAAAATATTTATTCAATAAAGGTCCGAAGGGGGCGTGGCTTGCGCAAGCTGGAGTACCCGTTTTCGAGCGTATTTTTAACTCTCCGGAAAAATTATAAATATTGGTCCTACAATTCCGGGAGTCAAAACTTTTTTTAGGAAATTTCCTCCTCTTTTTTGAACTATCTCAAAATTTGAATTATCTCAAATAGTTTTTGAGATATTGACGAAAAATCAAACCCCCTTTTTTTCACTTAATTGTTTATAACTATTAGTAGATTTTATAAAAATCTAACTATTGCAGCCGTCTTCATGGCGCAACTTTAAAAAAATTTAGTCGTTTTCTGACTCAGTTTGTCGAGCTGAGTCAGAAAATGTAGTTCGTTCAAAAGTTTATATATGTATGCATTTATATATATATATGTATATATATATTTATACGATATAATGCGGCTTGTCAGCACGATAGCGTTTTCAATTTATAACCGATTCTTCTCAAACTCAACATGCTTTATTCATCGATCAAGACCAAGGTTAAGTTCGAAGATGAGCTTAATCGGGCGAGTAATTTGGGAATGACAGGATTTTGAAATTTTGAAAATCGTAAAAATTGATGTTTTTACTACTTCAACTATTGATCGAGACAAGATATCAAAATTCGGTAAAATGCATCATAAAGCTCTTTTAATAAGCTTCAATTTCCACTAGAAGTGGTAATAGCCTCAATATTACTCCTTTTAGAGTTCGTTTAATGAAACAGTTTTACTGTTGCAGCCGTTTTAAAATTATTATCTCCATCATAGCTTAATCATGATGTAAATTCAATAATTACGATAATAATTAGTCTTTCGTGTAATTTTTTCAGGTAATTCGTCAGTAAATATGTCACAAATTAGTTCTATATATTGTTTACTTCCATTAAAATTTTATCCGGTTTCAAACATCTGATTGATTTGCAAATTGTTGTTCCTAAGCAGTTATTTAAAATTTAGTCATATATAATTCAAATTTTATAATCTTTGCAATTCTTTGAGAAACTTTTTCTTCAAAAGTTAATTTTTTTTCCAAAATTTGTTCTAAATAGTTTTAAATTTATTATTGAATTTTGTTTTTTATTCATAAATAAGTTATACATTATTAGTGTTATTATATTATTTTATTAAAAATCAATTTTCTTTATTTGAAAAATCTACTTCCATTTCGGCTGCCGAATGGCTTTTTTTTTTTTTTATTTTTTATTTTCCATTACATAAGCCCAACAGCCCAAAGGGCCAATGACAGGGCTACTTGATTTTACAAAGTTGAAAATTTTGACAGTGTTTGATACTTGAATCAATATTTAGCTCTATATAAACTAAATTTTAATTTCAGAGTGATTATTATAATTATCAGATACTTAGTAGCTATAGTAATTCTGGGCGAATACAAATATAAATAATGCTGTGAAGCGGGAAAGAATAGGAGTTACGGTAATTATTACGTGAAGCGTTCCACATTCACGTAACAGGATATTGGTAGGAAAGGATTGAGAAAGGAATGTGGAGAGGATCATCTTAATGTGATTATGTGATCATTATTAGATAGCTCGGACTGGGATTCGAACCCAGAATATAAAAATACAAATAGTAATTAGAAAAGAATATAATACAATGATGAATTACGAGTTACGACTGCATATGCAGTTACATTTTCCTTTTTTTTTTTTTTTTTTTTTTTTTAATCTAAGATTGTTGTTAACCAGGACCAGGAGTGCCTAGATCAGATATAATATTAACAGTCAAGCGATGGTATTACGTAACTTAAAAACATGAAATAAACTAGAATCAAATAATTCAGATGAATAAATATTACTATTGAGCCAAGTTTCAGTGAAAATATAAATATCATAATCAATAATTGAGGTGTTATATAATACATTACGTAGCTTTGATTTAAGTCCTCTAACGTTCTGGTAGTAAATGTAACTCTGCTTATGAGCAGTATTTAAAATTGAGCGGCGCTCTACATTCAATTTTGACGAGGTGGTGGTTTGTTGACAATTGTCGTCCTGCCATGCCTTGTCACTAGTCGTAGATTGGCTTCTCCATCCGTGACTCGACGCTGATACTCCTCCCGAGTACTCTTGTGCTGCAAGCGTTGGCGTTGAGTGCGATCGTACGTCATCACTACGTTGTTCAGGCCCAGATCTGGAGGAAGTTGGTTGGTCTTCTTCCTTTGAATGAAGTTCTGGATAAATTTACCAGGATAACTCGCGTCAGTGAATATTATTTTTAACGGTCTCGGCTTCCCAAGAGCCGGAGAATATTTACCGACTCTATACTGTGACGTCAGCGATGAGGAAGTTGATTCTATGCCAAGTGTGTTACAGAGTTTTGTAACAAGAGATGCGTCTGCTTCCGATCTGGCCTCTAAATCAGTTTGTGCGGGTTCAGGAAGATTTAAGAACAGAATATTGTTGCGTCTAGCTAATCTATCTTCGACTTCATCAAGAATAAATTCATCGCCTGGTGAATGCTCCTCCAGGGCCTTAATTTTGTCCGTGTTAGCCTTGAGGTTTCCTTCAAGTGTTACAACCTTTTTACCTAGCTTACGTTACCCTTCTTCCATTAAATTAATTCTTTCATTGACAGACTGACTTAACGCATCAACACTTTCCTGGACTTTCTGGATTCCCGCAGTGATTTCATTCTTGGATGACTTGTTCTCATCACATATAAGCTTGCATAGGTCTTCGTAAGAAAACGATTTTTTAACGCCACAACACCTTTAGAATGCACCGTTCGATAAAATGCTTGTTGACTTTGCGCAGCCGGGGTGATAAGTCGCTGCACAGGCAGGACAGCTAATACTGTCATTTACTATACTGCCAGAGCAGCCACGGTAGGTGCGTAACATAACGTTGAGTGTTTGTAAACAGCCGATGAATTTTTGTAAACAAACCATCCGAGCTAAGCGGAGATGTCTGTTGTATTGTTATCCAGTAGATGGCAATATTAGGAGCGGTATCTATTATCGATAAACTATTAGTGATGCCTTT
The DNA here is from genome assembly GCF_020080835.1 of Cotesia glomerata. Classification (NCBI taxonomy): domain Eukaryota; kingdom Metazoa; phylum Arthropoda; class Insecta; order Hymenoptera; family Braconidae; genus Cotesia; species Cotesia glomerata. Next base: position 17,029,214 of record NC_058163.1, read on the forward strand.
GATCAATAAACTGTAGGTAGTCCCAACAGGTGCAAAAAATACCCATAGATGACAGCACTTTACACTGTATTGTGGCGGTCCGGTCGCCTCTCTCACGCCACAGCGGCCTTACACTGAACTAAATATACCTCAACACCACCAACGACGAGAGAGAAAACTACAGACCTTCCCGCCTACAAATTATTATTATTATTCTAATTACCAACCGACATTACGCGCTACAGCTGTAACTCACTAAAAGTTTATTTATTTAAATGTAATTGTTTAAACTAAGTGTTCGTGGTCTAATAAAGTTTATTAGACCACGAATTTACTGATCACCTATTTATTTAATAGTAGTAGTAATTAACCCGCTACATTTGGTGACCCCGACGTGATCAAAGTGGTCCAGCAAAACTTTCGCGCCAAAGAACGCCTAACCTAAAAAAAAAAAAAAATCGAAGCCTACGGTCTTCTACATAATAATATTTTCATAAAAAACGACTGATAAATATAATCAGCATCATGGTTGTGAACCGTTCTCCCTCAAAGGAAAACCCGCCGCCGCTTTTCGACAAAGATGGAAATCCTATAATTTCTGAGAACAATGCATTTGGTCTTCCGTTATCGGATCAAACTTTATTTACTACTCAGCCTCCAACAACAAGCACTGGTACAACGCCGAAGACAACATTTGTCCCATTTGCAGCAAATCCAAATCTAAACTGGCAATTTCCAACGTTCGGCCAGCAAAGCCCAGGTAATTCAATATCATCTGCAACCTTTGAGCAAATCCTCACCGGTTTGGCGCGCACAGCTCAACAAAACCTGCAAGTCGCAACGACAAAACCAAAATTACCCGCATTTAATAAAGCACGACCAGACCTGTGGTTCATCATGGTTGAAGCAGAATTTAACACCACCAACACCGAAGATGATCAAGTAAAATATCTCAACATCATACGTGCACTTGAACCTGAGATCATTGAACAGCTTGCAGACGTCGTTCGTCAGGAACCTGCGACAGATAAGTATAACACTATAAAGAATGCCATTCTCTCACGCTTATCTGATTCCAGACAAAATCAATTAAAAAAATTACTCAGGGACCTCACTCTTGATGGACAAAAACCGTCTCAGCTCCTGCGCAAGATGCGCGAGCTCGCTGCTGGTGATATTGACGACAAAGTGCTTCAACAAATGTGGTTAGATCGTCTTCCTGCCTAAATCAGACCACACCTGATCACCACCGACAAATTGGGACTAGACACTGTAGTTGAGTTCGCAGATCGTTTCGTCGAAGTAATAGGGCCCAGTCTACAGGTCTCAGCCACCTCAGCACGACCATTTTCGCAAACCAACACATGTAACCACGAAGCAAAATTCGTGGAAATACAACAAACATTGGCCTCGTGTATTAAAGAGATCTGCGACCTCAAACTACAACAGCAAATCTTGCAGCAACAATTCCAGTTGGCAGCTAATCAAAGTCAGCAACAACTGCAGCTTATTCAAAATCAGAACCAAGGTCACAGGTCAAGGAACAGGTCAGCCACTCCTACACGTAATGGTATTTGTTATTATCATCTAAAATTCGGGGCAGAAGCTCGCAAGTGCACGATGCCATGCAAGCTCTCTGGTACCTTGAAACCGGCTAGCCAGTTTATGGAGTTTACGGAAAATTAACGTCGCTGCCATCGATTGGAGCGGTCGGTGACAGCGCGTCTTCACAACCTCAAGAGCTCCATCTACATATATTCGACAGCACAACACAACAAAATTTTCTCATGGATTCTGGCTCGGTTGTCTCGATACTTCCTGCTAACAAGTTTCGCAGCAACCGTAAACCAGATTCTCTCACACTCTACGCAGCGAATTCATCTGAAATAGCCACATATGGCACAACTACAGTCAGAGTAAATTTAAATCTACGCCGAGACTTTACGTGGTCTTTTATCATTGCTGATGTATCAACACCAATCTTAGGCGCGGACTTCCTGACACATTATAATCTATTGATTGATCTTGGGAACCGTCAGCTCATTGACACAGTTACCCAGCTGTCTACAAAAGGTGAAATAATGGCAATAAAACACTACAATATTTCTACTATCAGCAATGAAATACCTCCTAAATACGCAAGACTTCTGGAGCAATACATTGAGATCACCAAGCCACTCACAAGATCGTGTATCAATAAAAACGGTTATGCTCACCGAATTATAACACACGGTTCACCACCAACAGCAAGACCATGTAGACTTGCTGGTGAAAAAGCAGCAGCAGCTAAACAACAAATCAACGAACTCCTCGACGCTGGTATCATCAGACCATCGAGCAGCAAATACGCCAGCCCAATACACTTGGTGCGAAAAAAAGAAGGTACTTGGAGAATGTGCGGTGATTATCAACCCCTTAACACCATCACTGAACGAGATAACTATCCACCACCTCACATAAATGATTTATTTCCACGCCTAGCGGAAAAAAAAATTTTCTCCAAAATCGACGCAGAGAAAGCCTACCTAGGAATACCAATGCATCCAGACGACATTGAAAAAACTGCTATCACAACACCCTGGGGGCTTTACGAGTATCTTGGCATGCCATTTGGGTTAAAAAATGCATCAGCTACTTACCAGCGCTACGGTGATTCCATCATCCGCGATCTCAACTTCGTATTTCTTTACGTCGATGATTATCTAATATTCTCTGACAGTGAAGAAGAACACGAAGAACATATTTGCATACTGCTCGAGAGACTCAAGCAACACAAAATAATAATTAATTTAAAAAAATGTGTCTTTGTTCAGCCACAGATTGATTTCTTAGGTTTCACAATTACCGCAGACGGCTATACACCAAAGGCAGACAGAGTTGAAGCCATCAACAACTATCCAAAACCTGAAACCATCGTCGAGCTTCGTAGATTTCTCGGCATGGTGAATTATTACCGGCAAAACATACCTGATGCTGCTCAATTACTTCTACCTCTCAACAATTACCTTAAAGAGTCGATTAAAAACGATAAAACAAAAATCATTTGGACTTCTGAAGCTGAAGAAGCGTTCAACAAATGCAAGCAGCAGCTAGCATCAACAACACTTCTGATTTTTCCCTCAGCAACAGCCCCGTTGGCTCTTACCACCGATGCGTCATCGTCAGCCATTAGAGCAAAATTGGAACAGCTGGAAAATGACACGTGGAAACCCATCGGTTTTTTCTCACGCAAACTCAGCCAGACTGAAACTCGTTACAGTACTTACGATTGAGAACTCCTCGCCATTTTCGCTGCAGTAAAATTCTTCCATCATCTCCTAGACTGTCGTAAAGTTGTCATCTGCACTGATCACAAACCTCTCATCTACGCCTTCAAACAGAAGTTAGATAAGGTTTCTGAGCGTCAAACACGTCAATTCGAGTACATTTCACAATTTACTACTGACATAGTCTACGTAAAAGGTGAAGATAACACTGTGGCAGACGCTCTTTCACGTATCAACGCTATTGACATGCCATCAGTCCTCACTCCTTTAGAAATTCATCAAGCTCAGCAGAACGATGAAGAATTAAAGAACCTGGTTCAAAATTCAACGTCGCTAAAACTTCAAGAACTTACCATTGAAGGAGTACAAATATTCTGTGATATAACCGCCGGCATTGTCAGGCCGTACATTCCTCAAACTCTAAAAAAAACCGCATTCAACGTAGTACATGGTCCATCGCATCCTGGTGGAAAAACAACATCAAGAAATCTACGAGAAAGATTCATCTGGCCTGGTATTCGTAAAGACGCGATAAAATGGTCTCGTGAGTGCATGGCATGCCAAAGAACCAAAATACATCGTCACAACAGAATTAAACCAAATCACCTAGATGCTCCAGACAACAGATTTAATCACGTGCACCTAGACATCATTTTTCTACCTAAAGTTGGAGACTATCAATATTGTCTAACAATGATTGATCGTTTCACCCGCTGGCCAGTCACTGTACCAATTAAAGACATGACTGCTGAGACTGTAGTGACAGCTTTATTTGATCACTGGATAGCTCACTACGGAACTCCAACTCAAATCACCACAGATCAAGGTACACAATTTGAATCAGCTTTATTCTCAGCACTAGCAAAACTAGTTGGTGCTAGCAAAACTCGCACCACTCCTTATTATCCACAGTCCAACGGCATCGTAGAAAGAATGCATCGCACTCTCAAAACTGCTCTCATGAGCTCGCCAAAACCGTGGACTGAAATATTATCAACCGTTCTACTAGGACTTCGGACGAGTTTTAAAGAAGATATTCAAGCAACTCCAGCCGAACTACTCTACGGAACCTGCTTACGTGTTCCTGGAGAATTCTTTTTATCAGCCGAACTACCAGCTAATCCTCAAATATTTGTAGAAAGACATCGAGAGTACATGCGTGGACTCAGACCCACTACGACGGCTCATCATAACAAAGCCCGTGTTTTCATTCTCAAGAACCTCGACACATGAAACTATTATTGACCTTTATATAACGAATTTTCTAGCCTATAACCTCTACATAACGTATCCTTCAAATTATTCTATGTATAGACTATACATAGACAACAATTTATGACTTTTTTCGAATAAAGAAACGAAAAATGAAGATTAAGCTATCATTATTCCTTAATCATGTTGTTAATTTCTTACACTTACATTCTATATTTATATTCTATGCTTACTTTTTATGTTTATATTCTATACTTACGCATTGATAACGTTTTCTATTTTGACCGGAAACTGATAAAATGTTTTCAAATAAATAATTGTGTGTTTTGATTTAAGTAAGTTGTTATTTATCAGTGGAAATTTTCTTACCTTGTTATAACGAATCGAGTTTAATCTAACCTCTGCATAACAAATCTCACTGTTACGAAAAACTCGATATAACAAATAGTTTCTATTTCCCTTTAGTTTCGTTATATCGAGATTGCACTGTACATGCCATTCCAAATTGAATGACACCTCAATCATAATTTTCGGAAAAGGCGAAAAAATTTTGACTTAAAAGGCACTTGTTGACTAGACTAAAACGGCTTGCAGCAAGAGCAAGTCTCCAACTCGTAGTTGATAAACAAATAACAACACCTATAGGACTTTGTGAATGGGCTTCTGATCCGGATAACTTGGCAAATATCATAGTCAAGTTTTCTCCAGAAGAAGATTATAATACAACATTAAATGATTTAAATGACAGATTTTTGAAAACGAAACCAATTACAGGAACTCAACTACGTTGTATAATTGCGGACAGAAATGGTTGTTTATATGTTAAAAAATTTTCAAACTTGAATGAACACAGGATTTGTAAAATATTTAAACGCCAGAGAAAAATTAATAAATAATTTTTGCATTGTTTTTGTGAAATCATTGGATATTAACTGTATTAATCATTAAACTTAATCATTACATTCGTAAATTAAGTCTACAAATTGAGAATATCATACCATAAAATAGTTGAATTACATTTATTTAATGATAGAAATGAAGTTTACGAAAATAAAAAAATTTTTTTTTTTTCACCACAGCTTTGACGCACCCGGGTAAAAATAAAATCATTAATTTTTACGAAAAAATAATAAATTTCGTTCGACCGCCGCACCACCACCGCACCATACCGCTGTTTGATGGTATATACATTAAAATAAAATATTTTTTGATCATTCAAATAGCTTAACTAAATTTTTTTAGTTAACTATGGCTTGCAGCGCAGTTGGTAATGTTCGAGACTTCCATGCAGACGATCCAGGTTCGAATCCCATCACAGTTCAATTTTTAAAATTCTTTCAGAGTATTTCGATAGGCGTACCGCTTCTGTGCAACCTGAGGACGAAATTAAAAATCTACATCAACAACACGACTAAAAAAATCAATAATTTCGCGGTGCTTTGGACTGATTTAAAAAAATTTTTTTTTTGAATATTAGACATTTGATTAAAAGGAGGTTGATCAATAGATCTTACATTAATATTTCTAGTCGCATTATTTATTAATTAATTATTGCGTGATAAATTAATTATGATACTATTTTTTGTGAAATTGTAGGTATGACTTAGCATTGGTGCGGCGGTGGTGCAGCGGTGGTGCGGCGATGCTAGGGGGGGGGGGTAAATTTTTAGCGTGCGGTGTAATAGTCCGCCTAACGGCGGTCGTGCAGCGGTGGTGCGGCGGTCGAACGAAATTTATTATTTTTACGTAAAAAATAATAATTTCATTTTTACTCGGGAAAAAATGTCAAAGAAATAAAAATAATTTTTAACTTAAATCATTGTTAATCTGATCAAAAACAGTTTCACTGTAAAAAAAATCGCGCCAAGTCCACGTTCATAAGACTATTAAGAAAAAAAAATTTGTTTTTTTCTTTATAAAAAGATATAAAATAAAAAAATTAAAAGATCCAAGTAACCGATATAATTGTTTATGATTTCCGGAAATTAAAAAAAAATTTGTTGTAAATTTAAAAATTAAAAAAAAATTTTGTAACATATTAAGTGTGCGTGGTTGCCAAATATTTTACTTTTAATGAAATTCGTAAAATTTATTTACTAGACTTTAAAAAAATTGAAATACACAATGACGCACACCAAGTACGTTCCATAAACTTTTTTTTAATTTTTAAATTTACAACAAAATTTTTTTTAATTTCCGAAAATCATAAACAATTATATCGGTTACTTGGATTTTTTAATTTTTTTATTTTATATCTTTTTATAAAGAAAAAAACAAATTTTTTTTTCTTAATAGTCTTATGAACGTGGACTTGGCGCGATTTTTTTTACAGTGAAACTGTTTTTGATCAGATTTTAGTATTTTTTGTAATTATAATAAAAATTTACAATTGATACCAACTTAAGTCTCGCGTTGACTGCATTTTTTATAGCAAACTATCCTCTTGAAGCTACAGTTTATGTAAAAATAATTCCAGCGCACCCTGGCGGGTGTAGATGCAAGCTGTGAAATATCTTTTTTTAACTGTAGTTTCCCATCTAATGAAAGATTACTATGCATTCTCGAATTATTTAGTCTGTGGCAGATGACTTTGCCCATCGAAAAAAAGTCAGGATCGAAATTTTTGCGTTGCTATAGTTTGTGCTGATTAAATTTAGTAATTTCAAGTAGATTAATTGTTATAAGTGAATATAATTAATTAATAACAGTAAAATAAAGTATGAATTACTGTTATAATATACAATTGAGGAAAAAAAAGTACCGTAGAATTAAATAAAATTTTGCAACCTCAAAATACCGTTCTGCTTACAGTAAACACAGTCGGTAGTCTCGCGCTCCGTTGACAACGGATTTGAACGGAACTTGGCGCCAGATTCTACCGAATCTGTGGATGAACTATTTATTTATATATATATATATATATATATATATATATATATATATATATATATATATATATATATATATATATATATCGAAACACTAAATTTTTCAATCTTAAAAAATTTAATTCCTTAGCCCACTAAACCTCGCGGATAAGAGAATAGTCGCCTAAGTTTCATAAAAAGTTTTGGGATCCACTACTCTTTGGAATATTCCGCTTCCGTATGAATGTCGGTATTTTGTTTAATAGAAAAGGTCTAGACAAAAGTTCTCGCGCGTGCCAGTTAACTTGCTTTAATTACTTACAAATTTGACTGCGAAGATGACCCTTTGTCCTTGATTGACCCTTTTGATTGACGAGATTGGCCGAAATAGTTGTAGACGTATTAAATTAATGTTGGTGTTCTCAGTAATAAATCGTGATTGGCGACAAAGATTATAAAAGAAACTTAACTTTATTTCACCAAATCAACACTTTAAACAAGACTTATAATATTTCGGTAACGAAATATTTATGAAACAGAACACTTGTATTTAAGATTATAACTAATTTAGTAATAATACTAGTGAGCGTGGTGAGTAATCACCTGATGCGAAAAATAATAATTTTGATAGAAAATAATACAGAATATTAAATTAAATAATAAACTTTTAGATTAATTGAGATTTTGGTGAGTAGTCACCTAATAGCAGTAATAGTCGTAATAGTAGTAAAATGACTAAGAAATATTTTGCGTGGTGGTTGACACCGGGGGATAGATCGAAGTGTCGATCATCGCTCAAGTTTTGAGGTTCGTAACATTAATTTAGCTAGTGTCGGTAACGAAAATTTCGGGTGGTAGTTCGCCAGGCTGGTAACATCGGGACATTTTGTAGTGTCTCAATATATATTGTGACATGGGAAAAATTTTCCATGTCAAAAGATTATTTTGGTTAATTGTTTAAATTTATTTTCTTTTATTATTTAATTATTTTGGCTCAGCTGAAGGAAGACGGAGATCCGACGCGACTGTGTCGCCCCAAACGGTCTCCTGATCAGAGTGCGAAGCTCGAGGTAAGACTTATACCCGAAACCGCGCCGAATTTGAAAAGTATGCATGAATGAGTGTGACTATTGTATAGAGTATGTGAGAGTGAGAGCGAAATTAAGTTTAAGCAATCAGACGAACCCGCGAATTTACACAGAGCCATCAACGACCAGTGTGACATCTGGAGGAGGACCATGGCGAGAGCGAAGCAAAATTTGAAACCGACAAATGACGACGGCGTTTGAGCAACTTGAAGTCGAGCGAGGCACCATCTGGATGCCGTAAACCGAATCGAGTGACATATCGACCAATCATCGATCGCAACGGAGTACTGGAAGCACCCCGTAATACAACAGCCGGCTAGAAGAAGCCGTGAGCTGATTTGATGCGAGTTTTTTTGGAACCAACAGAAAAGTAAAGAGCATGTGTTGCCGAGGAGGCAGCGATATTAACAATAAATTTTGATCTGGACGCTGTACCTGTTGGTCGACTATCATTCTGATACGCCATTAACGAGATACTTTCACCGTAATTAAAAATTGGTGGAGTGATAAAATATTGCCGGTAATTAAAATTGTTGTATCGCGGAGAATATTTTTGACGATCGTTTGAGCTGGTGGATTATTACCGAGTGCCAAGGTATTTTGCCAGCACGTGCAAGTGGGAGACGCCATCGCCGAGAGATCCACGCCAGTCCGCCAGCCTTCCCGCCAATTAAGTTACCGCCTTTTGACGAGACAACACCGACTTCAAGGAGGTTACTGCGGCCACAGGGTGAGTTTGATCGATAATTCTAGCTTCAGGGTGTCCTCACCGTGACATCGCGATCAATTTTAGTAAATTTCACCAGTTTGATTTTTGGTGTAATTTTTTTTGTATTAATATTTTTTTTACGAAAGTAATTATTGAATTCCTTTCGGATTATCGAGACGTGTGTGACGACACTCTGAGGCCCGGTACCATTGGGTTGTTTGAACTTGTGTGTGTGTTCCTGACCTCACCACGTGGGAATTGATACCGTGCTTTAGATCCGTGTTGTTTATTTTTGTGATTACTGAATTGGACGTTCGATAAATTTGGAGTTGTTACGACAACTAGCCCGACCGACGCGCACGAGCACGAGCCCAACTTACCTCGAGCTTCTTCATTTACCCTCGACTTAATTGATTTACCGAGCGTGAGTGTTACCCGCCGCGAGCCGCCGAAAATTTGAAATAATTAAATGTGTCAAAATTAATTTCGATGAATATTTGAATTTTTCTTTTTGTTGTTTGCGGCGACAATTGACTTATTGTTAGTTATAAGTAATTAACTTACTCAGGCGTTAATTTTTTTTTATTATTATCATTTTTTCTTAAAATTGTTTTATTGTTACGATCGATCGATTTGAGAGTAATTAATTGTTCATTCAGTCGCATTAATGATTATTAACACACTCAAGGTTAATTAATTGTTTAATCATTAAATATTAGTACTTTTATTTAATTTAAAATGAATTAAATTGTTTGTCGCCGCACAATCAGTTATTAACCAATTTGAGGTTAATTTATCGTTTATTTATTCACTGGTATTATTACTTTTATTTAATTTAAAATTAATTAAATCGTTTATATCACCGCACAACCAGTTATTAACCAATTTGAGGTTAATTTATCGTTTATTCACTAGTATTATTACTTTTATTTAATTTTAAGAAAAATAAGTTGTTTATTCCGCCGTATAATTAGTTATAAATTAATTTGAGAATTTTGTGAGCCGATGACGGACCGAAGTTAATTATTCTTTTGATTTTTTTTTTGTTTCACTTCGATTTCGATTATTTTTAGTATCGATTAATTGATTATGTCAACGTAATACTAATTATAGTTTATTATATTATATTATAGTATATTACTATTTGCAAATTATCGACTGATCACAGCTATAATGTTTTTCGTTTGTTATTATTGTCGTTACTTCGACGAGAATTAAATTGTTATTATGCGAACTTGGCGACACCTTATGAATTATATTGGCGACTGCTAGAATAAATTGTTAACTGAACATTCGGTAATCAATTTTTTTTCTTCTTCCCTCCCCGAGATCACGTAGATTTAATACTTTTGCTTTTTGCCGATTATTCGACTTTTTGAATCTCTTCGTCACCGACCCGCCGCCCGACGACGATCAACAACGACTTCGAATCGTGGAACGGTAAGTTCCTGGCGCCCAACTACCTTCGAAACCCAGGTAAGCCAATTTAGGTGGTGCTCTCCGGCCCTGTCGACGCCAGTGCCGGCGAAATCCCATCATAATATATATATATATATATATATATATATATGCTATATATATATATATATATATATATATATATATATTTCGTCCTAAGCGGACGTATGGGGGTTTTTACGTACAGACGATACTCAATCTGTAAATAATACGCGTACGCGCCAGTATCTACTAGGCTGTATAGAACTTTATACAGTCCAGGACAATGTCACGCATGCGTCACCAATCTCTATATAGCCGACTCCCAAGCGTCACAAAAAAAAAGTTGAATTTTTGATAGATTTCCCCCAACAAGAAGTTAAAAAATTATTAATTGTCAACTTAAATTCAACAAAACATTAACAAAAAAAAATTTGTGCCGCTTGGGCTAGCTTACGTTTTAACTGTAATTTTAAAAAGCACGCCGGGCGCATGTTATGCTGAAAAGACAATATAATCTCAATATTTGTAAATCAATTGTTTTAGTATATGTCAATTTTTTTAACTCGAGGAATTATTACTTTAATATTATAAAATGGCGATTTATTAAAAAATATGTTAAAATAACTGCGTTTAAACTATTAATTACAATAAAATTACATTTTAATATTTGCTAGAAGTTTGAACTAATTAATTTTAACCACTAATGAATCATGGCCCGGTTTTTGCGAGTTTCTACCTATGACTAACTTCAAGACTTTCATGTATTTTCATTTAGAGGGTTATGGCGTCGTACGCTATTTATTTACAAATTAAGTTTCCCCTGCACGTAAAAACCTGCATACGTCCGCCATAGGACGAAAAATTTTTCAAGCACCATGGGCAGCCACGCGCAAATACGGTCTCGGCGATAATTATCCGCAGCAGGGATATAAAGCCTCGGCCCTATCGGGCTTCGGCTTTATGCTATCCCTGCTGAAAATACTTATCACCTCGACCGTATTGGCGCGTGGCTCGCCCAAGATATATAAATAACTATTTTTTCTGTGCGTGTGTTTGTCACTGAACTCCTCCTAAACGGCTGGACCGATTTTAATAAAATTTTTTGTGTGTCTTCTGGTGGATTCCAGAATGGTTTAGATTCACAATTAAGTCCCCTGTTTAAAATTTTCAATAGGATCCTATCAAAAGCGACAAAAGCCACTTAGAAACCCATAAATTTTATTGGTTTCTAAGTAGCTTTTGTCGCTTTTGATAGGATCTTATTGGAGATTTTCAACAGGGTCTACGGGAAAATGTTTATTTGATAGATTTTTGAAGTTATACTTCTTATGCGACTTTCAACAAGGTTGCGTTAAACGTTTAACGCTACCATGGAGGGGGTATGAAAGCACTGTTGCGTTAAACGCTCAACGCTCCTGGGGAGGGGGAATAGAAAGAGACAGAGCGAGAGTGAATGCGTGGCACTCGAACGCATGCGCGTAGTATACCTGTTACAGGCCAGCGCGAGCGTTAGCAATGAGTAGAGTCCAATATTCCAACGCAAGAAAAAAATAGTTTGGAAAATCCAAAAGTGTATGCCTCATAATCTCATTTTCCACAATAAAATTGATTAAAATAAAATACAAAAAACAAAATAATAAAATATTTTTATAAGGCGTGTAAAACTAGAATTTCAAATTCGGAAAAAATGTTTAAATTCGCGCTTCGCTATAAGTAGTGTCACCTGCTGGACGCAATCCAGAGCATCACATAATTGACTTGGTTCGCCCTTATTGTGTTTTATGTATATGTATATAAACAATAAAGATATAGATATACTAAAACTATGAAGAACAGTCGATAATTTTTTTTGAAGTTATACTTCTTTAGGCGCGTTCATTATGAAAAAATGATGAAAGTGAAATTGTAAGATGCGCGCGCCTCACTGCAACACAAAAGTAACAGGTTGAAGCTGCCTGCTAAACCACTGATTAAATCTTGAAAAAAAAGCTACTAACAAAATAGAAATAGAACCTCTATTAGTCGCGCATGTTGGCAAGCTCGTCGCCTCTGATCACTGTTTTTATATTTATGATATTTATCCACATGTTTCTAGTTTCTTAATTCACAACACGTGTTTTAGTTTCATACAAGTGCGAATTATATATGTTCTAATAAATTATGTTCAGTAGTGATTTTGATTGAATATTTTGATTAATATTATTTACTATTCGTAAATATTAGTGAGAAAAATTGTGCTTTGTTATATCCGGCGTTGCCTCATATAACACACAGGGTCTCTCCCCTGTCAACGAAAATTGCAACGCTTGCACTTTATAAATTTCGACAATCACTCGGACAACACCTCGATTAAGAAATGCGCACACTGTCCACGTTCTGTCAAATTTGCAACTTTAGACCAATAAAAAAATTTAACTCCCTTCCGAAAATCACGATCCGGGTGTATAAAACCACCAAACACCACTGATCAAATGTTCAGTCTTTTATTAAAGAATACGAGGGAAGCTATCCTCGTAGAACCCGTGTGGGTCCTTATACCGCGTTACGTATAAGGCAGTATACAGCACTCGGTCGCGTATACAAAATCTAAATTCATCTCAATTTTTAATCTTTATCTTCAACGAACCACGACAGTATGCTTTTCGAGCAGAATCGGGGGCCCCGTGGCCGTAGTGATATCTAAATTTTAACCTTTCGATCTATTATTTAGTTAACGGCGGATCTTAGTGTCTGCCGGAGTCGTTACTCCGGTCACGAACTCAGTTAATAAACATTCTAGACTGTTAAAAAGATAATTATAAGTGTATAGAGTTAAAAGTGAAATAGTGTAGATTGAGTGCGTCTTGCCCATAGGGCAATTAATTGAATAAACTATAAAAACCAGAACTTCGAGCTTTACTTCATTCTAAATTAAGATCCTGAACCTCTTTCACTGCACCGATCTCTACCACGAGAGAAGGAGGGGAAATCAACCCAGGACCTACCGATCAGACAATTCAAATTCAAATCAACTAGAAAAATCATAAAGGACGACTGTGAGTTCAGTATTTGTTATCGACTTCCCTTTAAATTCGCCGTTGAAACTCCTGGTTACCGGAAGGCGTTCGAAATCCACAATAAAAATAAAACTCTTGTAGCTTGTCTACAACAGAAAATCTATCTAAAAACGTGTCCGAGCCTCCTCAAAGCCCACTCTACCAATAATTATTTAATTATAATTAATTCGGACATAACAGCTTATATACTTTTTCAAGTACTCCAATATAATTGAGGTTAAACTATCCGTATGTATTATTTATTGATATAAATTAAAATATTATTATTTAATATAATTGATACTAAATATTTTTGAATTATTAATGTTAAATATTTATTATTGGTTATTCAATATAAACAAAATAAAGAAATAAATATAATAAAAAATTTGTAATAAAAATTAAAATCGAGCATCAAATTAAAATATTAATTTTTAATATTGATTATTAAATTGAATAAATAATAAATATTTATAAAAATAAATGAATAAATCTGAAGAAAACTTTTTGATAAAAATGAAAATTGAATATTAAATTACGAAAATAATCAATATTCAAAAAATGAATAAACTTAAGTTTAAAACTATTAAATTTTTGAATTTATTATTAAATTTATTTATTTACTTTTAAAATATTAAATAATCAATAATAAATATTTAAAATTATGAATCTTATAATAGTGAGTATTAATCAAATTAAATAATAATATTTAAATTATATCAATAAATAATGCATACGGATAGTTAACCTCAATTATATTGGAGCACTTGAAAAAGTATATAAACACAATTTTTTTCACTAATATTTACGAATAGTAAATGATATTAATCAAAATATTCCATTTAATTCACTATTGAATATAATTTATCAGCACATATATAATTCGCACTTGTAGGAAATTAAAACACGAAACTCAAAACTATTTCTTAATGATGCCAAAGAAGTATAACTTCTCAAGTTGTAACCTCATGATGACGCTTGACGCTAGCTTTGAGCGTCAAACTATAGCTCCACCTAGCTGAAATAAATAAAGACATATCCAGCGTCAAATGCCAGCGTCAAATTAAAAAAATCAGCGGCGAAAAAAATGTATGAATATCGAAAGTCGATATCTCGAGATATACCTAGAAGCTAGTTCTTAACCTAATTTTTATAAAAACACATGGTAATAGTAAAATAACTTATGACAACAATAAATGTTAAACATTAATGAAATAATTACATCAAATTTAAGTGACTTATCGAAATTTCAATGGCAGATGAATATGATTATCAATTGTGGATTTATCAGTGTCAAAAAATAATTCGTCAAGCGCAAATAAAAAAAAAAATTCGACGTAAAAGGATCATATGTGCTTTATTATGCAATGAAATAGTTATCCAGAGATCTAAAAAAAAATATACACCAAAGAAATTTTGGATCCATCCTTTATTTAAATTACGACGAGAGCATGGATTTTTCGAAGCCGTCTTCCCTACTCTTTCTTCATACTCTGAAAAAATTGAAAATTATATTCGAATGACAGCTGTACAATTTGAGCAGCTCTTATATCTAGTTGGCCCGAAAATATCAAAACAAAAAGTAATAAGAGAACCTATTTCAGCTCCAGCACGATTGGCTATGACTTTACGGTAAAAATTTTTCGATATTGTAGATAACTTCATCACAATAATTAGAACAGTATTATAATAATAATTTGTTTGTAGGTTTTTAGCTACTGGTGACTGTATGTCATCAATATCGTACCAATATTTGGTTGGATTAACGACAACAGCAAATATAATCACTGAAACGTGTGAAGCTCTTTGGAGCTGTCTTAAAGAAAAAGTGTTACCATATCCTTTGAATGAGGCAGATTGGTTAAAAATTTCAATCGAATTTGAAAAGCAATGGCAATTCCCACATTGCATTGGAGCTATCGATGGGAAACATATACATATACAGGTATATTTGGTTTCACATAAAATCATTAGTTCAATATTTAAATGTTAATTAATTAAAATCATTACAATTATTATTGCAGTGTCCTGACAATGCAGGTTCTTCATACTACAACTATAAAAATAGTCATAGTATTGTATTGATGGCTATTTGTGATGCAAATTATTTGTTCACTTTCATTGATGTAGGAGCTTACGGCAGAAGAAGTGATGGTGGGATTTTTCGAGATTCAGCAATGGGTCGGAAATTTCGAAATAACGAAATGAATATACCGAAACCAGATCTGTTAACTGTCGATGGGCTACCCCAACCTTATGTTCTTGTGGGAGATGAGGCATTCCAGTTGACTAATTATTTACTTCGACCATATCCTGGTAGAAGTGGTCTTAATATGGAAAGAAGTATTTATAATTATCGTCTCAGTCGAGCTCGCAGAACTATTGAAAATTCATTTGGTATCATAGTAAGCTTATGGAGGATCCTAAAAAAACCTATTGATGCTACAGTTGAAAACACTATTAGTATAATTCAAGCGATTATATGTTTACATAATTGGCTCCGCAAGCATGACGAAGATGATATTTATATTCCACCGAATTTAGTTGATCAAGAAGGGCCCAATGGTATAATTCCAGGATCTTGGAGACATGAAGTTAATTTTTCTGCTCTCAAAGATAGACCAGTCCAAGGTAATAATTTTAGTAGTCGATCTGCAATAGCCGTTAGAGATGATTTTTGTGAATATTTCAATGCCGAAGGCGCAGTTCCCTGGCAGTATAGCCGTAATTAAAATAGTACAAAAATTGTATCATACGTTTAAAAAAAATCACGCATTCAATATATAATTGTTACCAAATCATTCATGTACGTTATATATATTGTCTTATAATCCTAAATTTGTAATTATTTTTATACTATTCAATCTTTTAATGTAAATCAATAAAACAATTTTTTTTAATTTTGACCAAATGCAAAAAAAGAAACTTTGTATTAAAGATTTATTACCATTAAGTACTTAGTATTATTTAAACTTTTATATACTTCAACATTTTTTATATAATAATACTTGTAATTATTAAAAATCTTTAATATTATAACATTTCTTAAAGTCAATTCCAGTTGGATACTTTGGGCAGTTTTTTTTTTTACTTTTTTTGTTGAATCAACTGTAAAATTTCAATAACAGTTTGCAATTGAATATCATCTGGTAGCTGTCGTAACTGATGACCGATACCGATGAGGAATCCACCAACTTGATCCAATTTTGGAGGCTCTGGTAATGTCACTGGAGTTTCGTCTTTACTTATAACATCAGCAATTCGATTTATTGCATTTATGGAATTCGTAATATCCACATTTATTGTTTCCATTTTAAATAATGTATTACTTACATCGACGAAATCTTCAAACAGTGCCATTGCATTTGCCTTCTAAAATTAATATTATTCTATATTTATTCAATATTCAAACAGACATTTATTTAACACAGAAATAAATAATTTGGCTTCTTAAACTTTGTCAAAATCGATTATTTTCGAGTTCGATTATATTATTTGTAAATTGACGCTCCACCCTCAGCATAAAAAGCTAAACCGAGTTTAGCTTTTTACGATTTGACGCTACTAAGTTTTTTCCAGGTGGCAGCACGGCCTAAATTAACCACGTGACCCAATTTGACGCTCATAACCAGCGTCAAGCGTCAGCATGAGGTTACACCTTCACGCGCGTACATAAGTACACACAACCATTTCTTTTATTTATAAATTGTTGTTGACCTTGAGTACCCACATGCACTTTTCATATATTTTAAAAATATTAAATATATATAAGATATATGAAAAAATTCGTGTGGGTACTCAAATGAAAGGTCTCGATGAGTATAAAATCATAATGAACTTATATTTACGAAAATGTTAATAATTAACGAATGATAATGTATTTTGTTAACTAATGATGTTTTTAACGATATAAGCTCATTCCGATGTTACACTCATCAAGAGCTTTTATTTGAGTACCCACATGCATTTTTGATATGTTTTTCATATATTTATATATAAATATATAAAATATATGAAAAATTGATGTCGGTACTCAAATAAAAGGTCTCGATGAGTGTAATGTCGAGATGAGCTTATATCTTTTAAAATATCATTAATTGACAAGATACAATGTCATTTCTTAATTATTAAAGTTTTTAAAGATATAAGCTCATCCCGATGTTACACTCATCGAGACCTTTCATTTGAGTACCCACATGCATTTTTCATATATTTTATATATTTCATAAATATCATATATATAAGAATATATAAAAAAATTCATGTGGGTACTCAAATGAAAGGTCTCGATGAGTATTAAATCAGAATGGGCTTATATTTACGAAAATGTTAATTATTGAGGAATGCCCATTGCATATTGTTAACTAATGATGTTTTTAACTATACAAGCTCATTCCTAAAATTTCTAAATTTAAGCCGTGTGTTCAGGACAACGTCTGTCGGGTCCGCTAGTTTAATGATAATACTGCACAAATAATTTATATGAAAAATTAAAAAAAATAAAATATATAAGTTTTGTGAATTTTATTTGCTTTCTTTTATATTTTGACAGTTAGTAAAGCAATGCTTATAAAACAATCCATGTACTATGCTTTACAAACTTCTAATAATTTAATTTCAATCTTTCTTAGCCGTCGATTGCTAATTAAAAACTAATTTTTAATACACTTAAAAAAATAAATTCTGCTAGTAGAACGAATTTAAATATTTGTGACAAATTCTGTGCATGTTATCACTCATAATCAGAGCATTTGTTAGTAAAGTTTAAAATAACATTTTTTTTTTTCAATTTATTAATTTTTTTTTCTATATACCCGCCTCGACCAGCAAAGCCTCGGCTTTGCAAGTCGGGCGGAGCCCCCTCCCACCTGGCAAAACCCTTTCCATGGGGTTGCGTACTTTCGGCTGGAGAGCAAGAAAAATAGTCTACAACCCACGACCAGAATGTTGGATGCCCTGACGTATGCGATATGATGGCCTCGGCTACGCCTCGAATTAAAAAATTCATAACTTGAATACAAGCTCGATTCTCTAGCCAAAATTTTCAGGACTTTTTAGGAACATAATAAAGCAACTTTCCTGAAAGTTTGAAGGAAATCGAAGTTCCGAGAAAAAAGTTCTAGCCATCTGAAAACTGCAATTTTTTAAAATTTGATTGGTTTTAGATTGGTTTTAGATTCTATTAAAGTATACCCCAATAGAAAACTATTAGCTGCTGGTCGATCCCTCAACTTCAAACACTGTACATATACTAGTGTTTTACAAATAGGTAAAATCTAATCAAAACAGTTCGTTAGTTAGAGGCTGTCAGCTAAGCCCTATATGAGTTAAGACCAAATACTTATTTTTTTCTTAAAAGTAGAGAGTCTACTGAGAAAAATGCCGCTGAGCAGAAGTCTTTAAGTTATATAGAAGCTAAGATACAAATATTCGAAAATCAATGAAAAATCGACTTTTTTAAAAATTCAAAAAATTCTCCAGCGGCCGGATTTTATTATATCAGGTCCAAATTCTCAGAATCGTCTCCTTTTAAGGTGTATTTTTAAGGAAAAAATTGGCATCAAAATCGCTGACCTGAGTGCGCACACTTTCGTCGAGAATTAATGGAACTGCCCAAATATATATATATATATATATATATATATATATATATATATATATATATATATATATATATATATATATTGTAACAGTGCATTTTGATATACTCGTGCTCGTGCAGAAGCCTTGCGTACCGGCCTTCATCAGTTTCATTTTCAGGCACTAAGCGGCACTGTCGCTTGTCTTAATTCTCGGAGTGGGGAGCTTGGGGCCTAGGTCGAGTCAGTTGAGCGAGTCGTTAGTCAGTCGATCTTCGAGCGTCCAACTCTTAGGATCTCCAAAGAAGCCAAGGGGCAAATTATTATCTAGACGGAGCGAATTGTACTAGCGAAAACGGGGTCGGCTCAGTTAGTGATAGTTTAGTTTAGTTAGTTTTTGGTCTGCGAGCTAACTGGTTAGCATCCTAGAAGTTGTTCAGTTGTGTGTTAATCAGGCTATGGCGAAGACCAGGCCATTAATTAATTTATTCTATTCGGGGAATTTGGTTGGAGTCCATGGGGAGCCTACCTACGGAAGACGAGTTAATTTCACGGAATCGCGACGTAAGCTACCTTAACTTCGTTTAATCAATTATTGGAGTTTTGATTGTTATTAGATTCATTGACTAAATTAATAAAATCCTATGATTGTTAATTAAGAATAAAGTCGTCACGTAGATTTAAAGGAGGAGTAGATCCGAGGGGTTCCTTGCGAGCCTTCTCCTTTATTCAATTTGATTAAATAGTTAATTGTCGAGTCATTGGAAATAAATTTGTTTATTGTTGTATCTGTGCCAATAATTTCAACAACCAAGCCTCTTTCCTCTCACTTAGTAGTAATTAGTTAAATTAATTTTATTCTGTGACCGAATCAAGTTTTGGATTACCCACTCCCTGAGTGTAAGCTGGCTTAATAACTCGGTTCCAGGAGGCCGAGTGAATTCAACATCGTTAAATTCTCTTGGTGGCGTCCAGATCATCTCTGGCGCGAAATAGTATTCGCTCCGAGGGCAACCGTGCGCAGCGCCATCCGTGGCAAAAAGAATAACTTCACTCCCAGTTTTAATGCATGTAAACACAGGGAATTTAATTAAGATAAAAATATTATTTAATTAAACAATTATTAGTAATAGGTAAAAATATCAGCTGTCAATTATAGTTTATTGATTGTAAATTAATTTAAAAAAAAAATTGGGGAAATTAAATTTTTCTAGTAGATAATCAAGCGTTTAACAGATGCGTATGCTGGTTAAC
Source organism: Cotesia glomerata (assembly GCF_020080835.1). Taxonomy (NCBI): domain Eukaryota; kingdom Metazoa; phylum Arthropoda; class Insecta; order Hymenoptera; family Braconidae; genus Cotesia; species Cotesia glomerata. The sequence goes on from NC_058163.1 coordinate 17,049,643, forward strand.
CTGCATGAATTCTAAATATGAATAAAATAATAAAAATTGAATTTGAAAAAATTACACATTCCATTGACTTCAATAAACAAAAAGTTGTTAATGGAAAAAAGTTGAGTGAGGCTAATGTTGTTGATGTAGAAGAATTAAGAATCCAAAATCTACCTATAAAAATAAAATGTAAAGTTTTTCGACAGACTAATGTTACAGAACCTCCATACCAAGTTGAGTTGAAAGTAAGTAGACTTATTATATTTTAAAATGCCAGTTTAAGAACACGTTAATTACAATATGATTTTTTCAGCTAAATGCAGATAGACACGTTATACAGAGAGCTTGCACGTGCGTATCTCAAGCATGTGGGAAATGTAAACATATTTATGCACTAATTTACTTCATAAACGAAGAGACTGGTGATTCGAAGACATCTGAAGAACAAAGTTGGGGTAAACCATCAACAAGTCAACTAGCTAAAGAAATTTTTGCAAAAGCATTGTTAATCACTGATGAATTTATTTTGAAAAAGAGTTATGGGCCTCTTTACGAAGTTCAGTCTTCAGAATTAGAAGAAATTAATTGTTCATTTCGATATGTCTTGAAATATGAGAAAAATTTCGCGATGATAACATCTGCCAGAATGTTTACTGAAGATTTATGTGATGATGCCATAGATTATGTGCAAAAAACTATTGTTCAAAAAGTAATAATTAATTTACTACAAAAATCAAAGCAAGTAGAGCTTTATTCATGCAATATTATTTGTAGAGATGTTAAACTTTATGATTATTACAATCTTTATGTGAAGTTATATAATTACCAAATATTGAATTTATGTTTAAGTACTGTAAAGCAGAGTGAATCACAAGAGTGGTTTTCTACGAGAAAAAATAGAATCAGTGCTTCTCAAAAAACACACTCGATCAAAACGAACAAAAAAAAAGACAGCGAACCTTTGGCTGATAATTTAGTTAATAGTTCAAAACCGACGACAAAGGCAATGGAGTATGGTGTAAAAAATGAAAAAAAGGCTGTTGAAGCATATACAAAACAATTCGATGTCAATGTAGTATCCATTGGCTTATTTGTAAAACCACTTCAATCATGGCTGTGTGCCAGTGTTGATGGCATAGTCGTTAAGAATGGTGAAGTAATTAAAGTTTTGGAGATTAAGTGTCCTGCCACGTGTTCATCTAAACCGATATTTGATGAAAAAGCGAATAAATTTAACGTAAAATATTTAGAATTCCAAGGAAATGAAGCTAGTCTGAAAAAAAGCCACATTTATTATACTCAGTGTCAAGTCCAAATGTATGTCGTTAGTTTAGATTTATGTGATTTATTTATTTGGTCACCAAAGGGACGTTATGTAGTTACTTTGAAAAGAGATGAACAATTTTTAACTAGTCTTATTCCAAAGCTAAAGCTTTTTTATTTTCATTACTATTTGAAAGTCCTAGTCAATAGACAAAAAGAAAACATCGTTTAAATAATTTATAATACTTTATATTTTTATTAATTATTTACTTAAGTTAATAATGTGTGCCTTACTTGTCATTATAAAATGTTATAACAAATTATTCGTTAAACCTCAACTTGATATTAAAATTAAACAAATTTTATAAATTTTTCGTAATAATTGTACTGATTAAATTATCTTTGCTTTCCTTAGTTTCATTGACTTTAATTATAGGTGGTTGTAAGTTAACTAAAACGCAGCACATGAACACTATAGCATCACTATAAGGTAGCAAATCGATTGTAAATTTATCTACGATTTTGTACGTGCGAATCCTTTGCATAACTCTTTCAATATGAATTCTCACACTTGCAACTTGATATGTTTCTTCTACCTGTTCTGCTGTAAATGTTTTATTGTATAAAAAAGGTGGCATAACCATTAATATTCCTTTCCCGTCTTCATCAAGGACAGTTTTAATTTGGGGGAACCCTTTATCAGCGAGTACCAAGTCACCAGGTTCGAGCAAGTCCAAAAAACCACAAGTACTTGTTATTTGTGAATCCGTAGATTTACCACCATAACAGCGTGAAATAAAAGATATATATCCAGACGGAGTACAACCGACTAGAACTTTCAAGCGGAATCCTTTTTTGTATCGAGAATAGAACTGGACTCGGTGTTTAATTTTTGATGGCTGTTCAACATGGAACTCCGTACAATCAATGATTACACGGCAATTTTTGTACGAGTCCTTGAAAACGTCGGGCATCATTGCACGAATTGTCTCCTTAGATGGCCACGAAACAAAATTTCTGCATGAACCAGCTAAATATACCAGAGTGTCGGTGAAAATAGTTGATATTGTAGTTCGATGCAGTCTGAATAAAGCACCTAATGCTGTGAATGTTAAACCAGTTCTCATTTTCACTAAAAAAATGAAAAGACGATCTTCCATTGATACTTTCTGTCGATTATCAAATTTTGTTCTTAATAACATGTTCAATAAAAGTTTGAATGTTTCAAGGCTAACTCCACATAGATCACGTACTTCATCAACCGTATCTTTCACTGACGAATAGCCATGAAATCCTGTTTTACATGCTTCAGAGGGTTTAAAAGTGTCACTTATAATTGGACTAGGATTTATTTTGTTTTTTCGTGGTATGTATATTTGTGTTTCAGCATCACAAACATTTGAACTTCGATGATTAATACAAATAAAAATGGTATTGCTTTTGTAAAAATTTCCGGTGTCATCATCATCATCAGATAAAAAATTTACGCCGGTTTCTGCATCACAAGTTGTTTGGTTAACAGGAGTAGAATTTTCATCTTGGAGATTTTCATCTTGGAAATTTAAATTTTTTAATAACTGTCGAGCCTTTGATGCTTTTGATTCTTTAATATTTGAATTACAGATACTTGAATTTATCGTACTCCTTTTTATACGTCTTTGGAACCTAACAAAAAATTTTTTAAATAATTATTGTGCATATGAATTATTAACTGTTTAAATAAAATTAGTTACCGATTAACTGAAGACGTAGCTTTTTGCATTGTTTTTTTTGAGCAATCAAATACAGTAGGAATGTAACTTGGACTTTCTGGATGATCTGACTTTTTACATCCAGCAAAATGATAACTACAAATTCTACTCCGTTTTTGTGGAGTCCAAGGTGATCCGTCCGCTCTAAAATTTTTCAATTAAATTAATATAAACATTAATATTTATGGTTATTAAATTTTTTTACCTGATATCATTGAAATTAATTTTATAAATATTATTTTCAGGTTTTGTACTTACTCAAATTTTTTCACTGCTTTCAACCACAATTGACGCTTTTCAACTTTATGCGGATAGTTTGGGTTATTTGAGGGAAAACTATAAAATTCATATTTACAATTCCTTGTAGTATTGCTACAATTTTTTACACAGCACTTCAAAAGTTTTTTTGGACTTGATGAACCCATACTTTACTATGACACTTTTATGAGTTGAAAATAATTAATTAAACAACTGTTTATTTCATTAAAATATACGTAAATACATGCGGACATATGTTTACTAATGACGTAAACTGGGTATGAAGTTCTCAAAAGCGTTACCTATGGCGCTGGGGTAGTTGCCCTCGGAGCGAATACCTTGGTTAGGGGGTCACAAAACCTGCCAAGGTATCACTGTTTTAATATATATATATATATATATATATATATATATATATATATATATATATATATATATATATATATATATATATATATATATATATATATATATATATATACTAGCTGACCCGGCAAACGTTGTTTTGCCATATAAATAATTTCCTAGTAATTTCTAGTGTAGACAAAAAATAGCTTACTTATTGTAAGTATGTATCCGAACAAAAACAGTTTCACTGTAAAAAAATCGCGCCAAGTCCACGTTCATAAGACTATTAACAGGCGAGACCATCTTTTTCTCGCTTTGCTCTCACGGAGTTCAACGGAACTATCTCTGTCGCACTCCCAACAGCAGAGCAATTGCAGTTTCGATTGGTTTCACGAAACGAATGAAATTTTTGAAAAAAACGCTTTGTGGTGAAATAGTTTATTAAATTATCTATTATCTCTAAAAACGTTTTTTCAAAATTTCCATTCGTTTCGCTAAGCCGATTGAAACTGCAATCACTGGTCTCGGCTGTTAAGAAAAAAAAATTTGTTTTTTTCTTTACAAAAATATATAAAATAAAAAAATTAAAAAATCCAAGTAACCGATATGATTGTTTATGATTTTCGGAAATTAAAAAAAATTGTGTTATAAATTTAAAAATTTAAAAAAAAATTTGGAACGTATTTAGTGTGCGCGGTTGCAAAATATTTTACTTTTAATAAAATTCGTAAAATCTATTTACTAGGACTTTAAAAAAATTGAAATACACAATGACGCACACCAAGTACGTTCCAAAATTTTTTTCTTAATTTTTAAATTTATAACACAATTTTTTTTAATTTCCGAAAATCATAAACAATCATATCGGTTACTTGGATTTTTTAATTTTTTTATTTTATATATTTTTGTAAAGAAAAAAACAAATTTTTTTTTCTTAACAGCCGAGACCAGTGATTGCAGTTTCAATCGGCTTAGCGAAACGAATGGAAATTTTGAAAAAACGTTTTTAGAGATAATAGATAATTTAATAAACTATTTCACCACAAAGCGTTTTTTTCAAAAATTTCATTCGTTTCGTGAAACCAATCGAAACTGCAATTGCTCTGCTGTTGGGAGTGCGACAGAGATAGTTCCGTTGAACTCCGTGAGAGCAAAGCGAGAAAAAGATGGTCTCGCCTGTTAATAGTCTTATGAACGTGGACTTGGCGCGATTTTTTTACAGTGAAACTGTTTTTGTTCGGATTTTAGTATTTTTTGTAATTATAATAAAAATTTACAATTGTTACCAACTTAAATCTCGCGTTGGCTGCATTTTTTTATAGCAAACTATCCCCTTGAAACTACAGTTTATGTAAAAATAATTCCAGCGCACCCTGGCGGGTGTAGATGTAAGCTGTGAAATATCTTTTTTTAACTGTAGTTTCCCATCTAATGAAGGATTACTATGCATTCTCGAATTATTTAGTCTGTGGCAGATCACTTTGCTCATCGAAAAAAAGTCAGGATCGAAATTTTTGCGTTGCTATAGTTTGTGCGGATTAAATTTAATAATTTCAAGTAGATTAATTGTTATAAGTGAATATAATTAATTAATAACAGTCAAATAACGTATTAATTACTGTTATAATATACAATAGGCCTTTTAAGAGCATGCTCAGCGCAAGCGTGTCCGCCATGTTAAAAACGCGGCAATATGAAAGTTTCGGGCACTTTTTATAAAAATGGCTTGGCAACAAGCATTATCACCTTTAATATCAGTGCAATTAAATGAAAAATTAATTGACGGAGCTTCATTAGTGCATCCTACCGTAGAAGCCCACAACTGTGTTCAGTTACGACGATGGTTGAAGTGCCATGGTCGTCCTCAAGGAGGAAATAAAACCGAACTAGTTGAGAGGAAAAATATTAATTACAGCTTCTAAAATAAAATATCTGAGCTCGGAAAAAAGCAATGAGCAAATTTTTAATTGGATTAAATACCACCTGTGGATTGATGAAAATTTTGACAATTTAGCTTTAAAATATGGTCGTGATAATGAAGAAGTTGCAAGAAGAAAATATATAGATTTTACATCTCGGAAGTTTGGATTTAAAATTTTTGATTGTGGATTGTGGATTAATCCAAAATTTCCTGGGATAGGAGCTTCTCCTGATGGGCTTGTTGAAGATGTACGAAATAAAACATTTGGATTGCTTGAAATCAAATGTCCAAAAATTTTAGAACACGTTGGGCCAACAGATTTACATGTATTAACACCTCAGCAAAGAAATTCATTTTGTTGTATCTTGCTTAAACCTAGATGTATAATATTGAAGCGTAATCATCAATATTACTATCAAATTCAGACGCAGATGGCAATTACTGGAAGACAGTGGTGTGACTTTGTTGTGTGGACAGCGAAAGGTTATCACATCGAAAGAATTAAATACGATGCGAATTTCATTGAACCAATATTAAATCGTATAAGTATTTTTCATCAAAACATTTTGGCGCCTGAGTATTTTGAAATGCGTATTCCTCGTGATTTAGCGCCATTTGATCTATCTAAAAATTGAAACCAAAGAAATAAGAAATTAATATATATATGTTACAATTTAGTCTATGTTACAATTGTACTTCCTCGTTTATTGTTGTTTTAATTATTTAAATTAATTTATAAAATTAATTTATTAAAATTATTTCGTGCTTAAAATTTTATGCAATATTACATAGAATAATATAACGGTTGAAAAAAAATGTAAATTTTATCATATAAAAGTATATGTTTTATAATTATAACTATTGAGTGTATATTATTTACAATTTCAATTGGTATAAGAGTTACAGTTTTAATTTTATAGTAAATTACAATTCAAAAACTATTTTCGCGACTTGCCGGGCAACAATTTTTAATAAACCAAACTTATTTATTATAAAAAATATCTTTTTTGACGTAAACTGCAATTTTCCAGGCCGGTTATTTAATCTATAATAATCGGTGGCTGGAAATTTACTAAGCATGCACACACGAAAAGAATTTGGGACATGGATGAACGTAAACTTAAAGGTAGAACTTTCTGAAGTAGTCGAAATTGTTTAATTCTTCCAATAACATGTTCTATGTATATACGTTGTTTGGTAATCCGCTTTGTTTCCATTTCCTCTTGAGGTGATAAACATTTTCTTCCATTTAAAAATGGTGGTATATTTAAATGCGCTCGCTTCGATTCAACAATGTCATGAACGGTAAATCCTCTATCAGCCAACACTAAATCATCAGGCTCTAAAAAGTCTGAAATATTTGATTTGATAAAAATTTCACGGTCTGAAATACTACCTTCGTATACATCGGATACAAAACATACACCTCCATTTGGAGTACATCCAATTAGTGCTTTATAAGTTGTTCGAGCTTTATAAGAAGAGTATAGATTTCCTTGATGTTCGAAGTTTGACGGCGACTGACATTGGAATTCTGTACAATCAACAATAACTCGTATATTTTTCAAGGATTTAAAAGTTTTTGGTAAAGTTTCTGCAAGCTTTTTCTTTGAAGGGAACATGAATGGCTTCAAATTGTATGTAAATTCATCATATAAATGTTGTATCCAAGATTTTATGGTTTTAGAAACTAAAGTGGTTGAAATATCAAATCTGAAAGCTAAGTCTTCAACTAGTGTGCCCACACGTAATCGGATAAGCACTAAAATTAATTCCTGTATTGATGTTAATTTTTTAATACAATTATTGCTCTTCTTTTCTTGACCTATTTTATCTGTTACACTTTTACAATCCGGATTTACAAAATTATGTAAAATAACTATTTCATCATACTCCAAGCTCGTGTAAAATTTACATTTTTTACTGTTGTTTTTTAAAGATTCTTCGAAATTATCCATCACTGAAACTTGACGTAAAGTAACTTGAGTCCTTTTACTAGTGAACTTTTTAATATCAGTTTGAACACCTTGACTGCATGTAGCGGATGGAGTAATTTCATCTTGTAGATAAGTCTCTGCAGTTGAAATCTCAACAATTTGGCTGGTAACACTTGATCTGAGTATATCATTGTTTCCATTATCTGAGTTTGGATCCAATATTGGAGTTATACTTGGACTTGAAACTGTTGTTGTTTCATCATTTTTTCCTTCATCAATACCCATATTACGGATATCTCCATCTTCATATTCCATTTTTTCTGCAGATTGGTTTGAAACGTCTATAACTTTATTCATACTCTATAAAAATTCAATTTTTAAATTAAATTTGGAACATCCGAAAAATTTTTTCTAAACACTACAATATTCTATCATGAAAGTTAAAAATTTTTTTTTATATGAACTTACGTCTTTTGATTCCTTATATTTTTCAGCCAGCGAGGTTCTTGTGACTTTTACCTAGGACAAATTTTATTATTTGAGGTTATGGTGCGAGATATTTTATTTATAAATAATTGAATGTACATATTACCTTATCACTATTTTTTTTTTTTACACAACTGACGGGGTCTGGATATTCGGTTGTTGGACCAGATTCTCCTTCAAAATGAAGTGAACAAATATATGTGTCTTTATTTACATTGTCAATTTCTTGAAATCGACCATCACCTCGTCCACACCGCTTTACCCACAAATCACATTTAGCACATTTGTGACAAATTTTTAAGTGCTTTTGCTTACTTATTTTAATGAGTTTCCGTCGATATTCTAAACAAGGTTTTGGAAAACTAATGAAATAATATAAATTCTCCTGAAAGGATTTACTACGCGTATCACTGCGGCATACTTCATAACAACAACGTTTTTTTGCCCCTTTTCTTATAGGTAACATTATATATTTTAATTAAAATACTTGTAATATAATTTTATCACGTATGCACAATAATTTGAATTGAACTGTTTATAAAAAATTGTTTATTATTACTTGTTTTATTGCTAATTTTTTTATAAACATATGCTCTACTCATACATTTGTAAATAAAGTGCCCGAAAAACATGGCGGAAGTTGAGGCATGCGCACAAAAAATTTTCAACTATTACAAGGGCTATTTAGGAATAAAAAGTACCGTAGAATTAAATAAAATTTTGCAACCTCAAAATACCGTTCTGCTTACAGTAAACACAGTCGGTAGTCTGGCGCTCCGTTTACAGCAGATTTGAACGGAACTTGGCGCCAGATTCTACCGAATCTGTGGATGTATGTTAGAATGTATATATTGTATGTATGTAAGAATGTGGTATATGCGTGAAATAAGCATGGAGCGCTGTGAACGATGAGGGAATATAAAAATAACAAAAGGCAAACATTATTTTTAAGTTATTATAATTTATTCCTTAAAATTATATATCATTAATTAAACAATTACGACAGTAACACTATTAAACAATATCAATCTCTTAATGCTATAGCGTGAACAATATTTTTTGTTAGTCCATCTTTAGCTAACACAAACAAACTGGATGGTTTACCCACTCGAGAGCATGCCACGTATAATTGTCCGTGTGAAAAACATGGTGTTCTCAATTCTAATCCACAAACAGACATCGTTTGACCTTGGGATTTGTTGATAGTCATTGCAAATGCCAATCTAATCGGAAACTGAATACGTTTGAATTGAATTGGCACATCTGTAGGTATAATAGGAATCCGTCGTATGAGTATATTTTCACCTGTGAACTTGCCATTTAAAATCCTGGCTTCGATCACGTTTTTCATTAATTTTTAAATGACTAATCGCGTACCGTTGCACAGCCGGGGCGGGTTCAAATTACGAAGCAAGATAATTGGAGATCCAACCTTTAATTGTAAATTATGCGGTGGCATGCCTGGCAAATCCAGTGAGTTCAAAAACTCTGTGGGAAAATTTACTGCTTCGCTGTCGTCGCAAACTGTATCAATAGATTTATATGATACCAAGTTCCCTGGCAACAACATTTGTATCTTCAGATTTAAATTGTCAACGTCTACATTGTTTGCCGCTAAAATCGCTCTTTCTGCAAGCCACTCATGATTTATGTACTGTGTGTGTACATCGGGAAATATTTGCTCAATGAGAGTATCTTGCGAATCAGCGATTGTGCAGAAATCGGTCGGTAATTTTACGTATCCAGTTTCATCTATAGCAACTTTTCCATCACCGATATCTAAGAGTTGTTTTGAAAATGTTTCAGCGGATGGATCTTGAAGCATTTGAACGCGCATATTTATTTTTAGCTGTAATTTTTCAACATTACGCCACAATAGAGATGATTTTATGCAAGCGTTGATCTCATCAGCGTATGTTAAACGTGGAATGACTGGAAGTGTTTGTCTGAAATCACCTGAAAGGACCAACAGAGTTCCGCCAAATAGTTTGTCACTGTTTTTAATATCTTTCAATGTCCTGTTCAACGCCTCAAGTGAATGTTTGTGTGCCATAGTACATTCATCCCAAATAATAATTTTACACCGTTTCAGCACAGTGGCCATGGACGATTGTTTCTTAATGTTGCATACTGCGTCAGGGTTATTCTGAATATTTAGTGGCAGCTTAAATACTGAATGAGCTGTTCTACCTCCATCCAATAAAGTTGCTGCAATGCCCGATGATGCAACGGCCAATGCGATGCCATTATTTGATCGTATTTCAGCAAGAATTAGCGAAATAACGAATGTTTTGCCAGTTCCACCCGGTGCATCCAAAAAGAAGAACCCACCTTGTCCAGCTGAAACTGCGAGCATAATGCGATCATAAATGGTTCTTTGTTCCTCATTCATTAGTGGGACATTGCGGGCAACAATCGCTGCCATTTCTACAGTACTGTACTGCAGTTCACGATTAATTTCAGTATTCATTAAATCAGATGCAGTTCGATTTGGCGAATTCATACCGAAATTACTAAGTGGTAAGTTGGCAATGACAATGCAAAGATCCTCAATAGCAATCAATGCTTCATTGTACATTTCGTCGCTAAATGTTATGGTTAGATCGTGGCACCGTATACGATGTTGATGCAATATATCATCAGTCATTGAATCTTTGTGATTTTCCCATAATATCTGTGCTCGGGCTGGGAAACATGTAGTCAACACTATAGCGAATAGTAGACGAATTTGTATTGCTGTACAGTTCAATGCAGCTTCAGCAAGCATGCATTCCCACTGGTTGTCGTCTTCCAGCAAGCCGAGTGCAAGGCATGCATCTTTATACGTTGGATATTGTTGCCCATTCACTTTACGTATATCTTGAAATGACAATGGACTAGTAACATTAACCAACAACAGTCGAAGATAAAAGCACTCCGTGTGTCTTGGATTGACTGTAAATAATCGCCCCAAGGCGTTTGATTTAAATAAATTGAGACATGCAGCAACTGATGAGCCTTGCTTGCGGGGCATCCATGTTTTTGTTTGAGTCCATGTGAAATAGCGTGGTACTTGTGAATAGAGTAATGTTCGTGCAAAGGCACCAAAATCATCCACACGATTACACAATTCAAAAAATTCAGTGAGTTTAGTTTTTGGTGGATTTATTGCACGATCAATCGCTGTCTCGTTCGTAAAAAATACACGCTGACCGTTTTCAAGATGGATGGCTAACTGAACAACTGCTGGATCCCGTTCATGAATTGGAAAACCGAAGATACGCCAAGCAGCTTCATTGGAGCTGATGTACCGACCAATTTGGTAGAGCGTTATTTCATCGTTTTTATTCATTGGAGGAGCATTCACATTAGTATTTTTCACTCTAAACACAGCCATATCACTGCCTTTATGGACATACTTGCAAATGTATTTGATGCTCTTCACAGAACTGCAGAACTCAACATTAATATGAGCATTATATGTCTTGCTCAGCAGAGGCGAATATGGCACCACCCAACGATTGTCAATATCAATGTCTGTGTTGATGATATTTTTAATAAATGATTGTCCGCCATTTTCAGGATTTCTTCGACGATATATTGGGTATCCGTCGACATTTGTGACCGTATCATTGGTAAAATCTTTAGGGAAATTTTTAGTACATTTTCCATCAGCCATGCAAGGCGATGAACTATTAAGAGTACCACATGGACCATGAATCATGTTTGTTGTAACAATATCAAACAGCAGTTGGTCAGTGGATGGATCTGGAATTTCCGCAGAAATGATACTATCGATTTCTTCAGGACGGATTTTGTCGATGAACCAAACCAAAATGTGTGCATGAGGTAATCCTCGCTTTTGCCACTCAACCGAATACATCCAGCAACGTGTGGGACCAAATACATGTGATTTAGTAATGAAACTTATTAAAGACTTCAACTTTTGTCTGAACACACGTGCTGTAATGTCATGGCGATGTATTGCATTTTGGCCAGGCAGTAGCAAAGATGTAATCTCTGGCCATTTTGGATTACATGTGAACGTGATAAATAAACATGGTCGTCCATATTCACGCACGAAAGTCAGAGCATCCTGTATATATTCTTGCATATGACGTGGACTGCCTACGTACGATGATGGTAAAATGACATGGTTACCAATTTCGGCGACGTCGGCGTTGTTGTTGATAGCGTCTCGCAAATGAATGTACTCTTCCGCGCGCAGCTTTTGTTGATTATATCGTAAGTATCGTAGTCGTTCGCTCTCAATCTTCGCGTACATGTCGACCATGAATTGTTGACAAAGCTCACGACATCGTAAAATGACGTTGTCCAGGCCACGTCTAATCATTAATCGGTACGCATAATAATCCTTTGAGCTAACGTTCTTGTTTGTTTCAGCTCCTGTAATATTTGTTCATAAAAATTAATTTAAATTTATTACGTTCAATAATTTAATTGTTTTGTTAAATGATTAATGATCAAATTAATAATCAATAAAGTACCTGATACGGGATCTCGTTGTTTTATGTTTATGCAATATCCGTCTTGTCCCTTCCAGAATATTAGCGGATATTGGAGAGCGTCATATGAACGATGTGTATCAGCAATGAACTGAAGATTATTATTTCTTCTACGAATCACAATTTCTCGTGCAGCTGTACAATCGCCAACCATGATTCCAGCAACATCATCAACAACGGGTGCATTGAATCTACGAATATGCTCTCCAGCTGGTGTTTTATCAGGATTAATGACGATAGCGTGATTATCGCTTTGTAATTGGTGCATATGTGATTTGAATATTTTCAACAACTCGTTGTGCTCGTTCAAAAGAGCATCTAGCTCGCTGACGATGCGCCTGGCATAAAGTGAATCAAGGTTATTATAATCACAACGTGCATTCACGTGATTGGCAAGTGCGCTTCCGGAATCCTCGCCGCCCATAAAGTAGATTTGTAAGAATTTATGTGGTTCGTTTGGCATTGGCAGCAGTGAGCCCATTTTATGATAAACTTGGCCTCTGATTTTGAATGTAAATAGAATTAATGAAATTATTTAATGATGAAAAATGTTAAAAGTATAATTAGGGCCAGGATTTTTGCCGCAGTTTTGAAATGATTAGTTTTAATTTATGAAATTATAACAAAAATATAAGTTTTATGGAAAAATTTTTCAAACAAAAGTAAAAAATTAAATTTTATGAAAACATTGTCTCTTATAATTTTTTCATACAACCAATATTTCCATTGACATTTCAAAATAAAGATTCATAATGATTGATTTTTTGGAAACTATGAAAATCTTAATTGTTCAATTACATTTTTTTAATAAAATTAAATTAAAATTACATTTTTATAAGATCAACAACATTTTCGATATAAATAAAAAAAAGTATACTTACAACACAAAATCCGTTGTTATTGGAAGCTCGTGTCACGTGTTGAGTACTTTTGAGGTTATAAAATCACTTGATTAACTAATCGTGCAAAATACACTCAAAATTGATAATTTGATTATTATTGATAAAATAGGAATGATTAAAAGTTAATATGAGAGTTACACTGAGATAGCAAAATAATAATTGTCAACGTTACTACTACACTTGATGCATAAACAATAATGATGGCCGACAACTGTGTAGGGAGTGAGAAAGAAAGGAGACCGGCTTCGTTTTCATCCCTACTCCGTGCTGTTTACTGGGTCAGAAGTGACACCTGTAGACATCTGGCGGGGATAACTAATTAAATGACGATTGATCAGTTTTCGACCGGAGAGGAAAAATGATTAAATTACTAAAATGGCTATTAAAAATAAGGGTTGATCGTAGAAGGGTGAAAATTGAGGATTGTATGTATTTTTGTATGTTGTATCATAAAAAAATAGAAATTAAAAATTTTGTCTAAAAAATAAAAAAAAAATTTAGGGGTGGACTACCCCTAACATTTAGGGGGATGAAAAATAGATGTTGGCCGATTCTCATAGATACCGGATAAGCACAAAAAATTTCATCAAAATCGGTCAAGCCGTTTCGGAGGAGTATGGCAACGAAAACTGTGACACGAGAATTTTATATATTAGATATATATTAGATATATATATATATTAGACTGGGCCAAAAAAATTAACTATTTTTTTTTTTTTTTTGTATATCGAAAATATTATTTGGGATGACAAAAAAAAAATGTTGTGAGAATTTGAGCCCTTAATATTTATATTAAGAGGTCTATCATCGCAACTTAATTTTTTTTTCCGGAACGGGTTTTTGTCTCATAACTCCTAAACCATCGAGGTAAATGAAATAAACTTAGATGTTTTTGAAGCAAATTTAATTGTCTACAAAAAGACTGATTGAAATTTTTCGTCAGATGAACCGTTTTCTTATAAACACGCCTTGAAAATTGATAAGATTTCAGAATTTTATTGTTTAACTTTGGAATTTTGTAATTCACTTAAAAATTAGTATCCGGAAAAAATTCAATAGAGATTCTTGAAGGGAATTTAATTTCCTACAAAAAATGTCTCTTAACATTTTTAGCTAAATTCACTCCTTTGAAAGTTATTCAAAGTTAAAGTTGATGTCAAAATAAAATTCTGGTTTTTTTTGGTGTAAATTTAATTTTTTTGAGCCCATTGAAAATTTTGATCTTTTTATAGATAATAATTTTTTTTTTATCAACAGAATTATGAAAAATTTGAAAAAATCATAATATATTTTTATTTATTGGCATTGAAAAGCTATTTTCTGCAGAAAATTGCATTTTCACTGTGTTTTGATAGTTTAAAAAATAACAATCATGTTGTTTTCTCATTGAAAATTATTTACTTTTTATTTAATACAAATTTATCTACGAGAATCCGCTTTGATTAACAACCTCCCCTTACTCCCCTTGTTTCATTTTTCGACATCAATCCACAGTACTACTTCTCATGAGATTACTCTCTCATTTTCTCAATAATTGCGTCGCTTAATACAAAGCCAACCGATTGAACATAACCTCAAAACAATATTATTAATTATTAGTATCGTATTATATAGCGCCACGATGTTTTTATTCATCTATCACCATTTCTAAAAAAAAAGACCCCTAGTTCGACCTTCACTTTCGGTATTTCTTACATTCCATTGTTCTACAAATAGAGAGGTTATGTTTTTTAGATAACTGTAGCATCTTTCTTCATTGTTAATTGTGGATCGAGCGTCGCTTTTAATCTCAGTATTCGTGTTGTGAGTTGTGTGTCTAATTTCTAGTGTTGTTACAATTTTTATTACAACCTGACTCTCTTTATTTGTTGTGATTTTTGATTACGTAAATATAATTGAATAATATCAAAGAACTGTATCAATATGACAACCGAAAAATTAATTTGATTGGTGTTCCAATAGCTAAAATTAATGGTCGTAAACTTCCCACTATAAAAGAATTTTTTTTATTATTTTTTATCATCACAAAGTTCTTCATCTAAAGTCAATGAAAGTGCAAAAAAACTGCAAATATAGTTCAAGATTGTTGGAAAAATTTACAAATTTTAACCTCCGGGCTTCGAAATACGATTAACAAAATACTTGAGTTTTTCAAAAAATGGCAATTATTGCAGTGCAATAAGAAAAGAATAAAATCACAAGCTCAAAAACAGAAAGAAGTGAGTTTTGAACAAAAAATTCAACAGTTATTTAATATCGCTGGAAAAAACGGTCTAAGAAGTTTGAATGGAGAGATCAACAACTTTTCGGCTCAGAAACTATTGAATCAACCAGAAATTTCTGATAACTCCAGTTCACCAGAAACTTCGAGAAAATATGTTGAAATTATGGAAACCGATGAGATAGGTAGATATTTGGTATTTACAATAATACTTGATTTAATAAAATTAATAACTGAAAAAATAATTGCAATTTATTCTGTTCCCGTAACCGTATACAGAAAAAAAATTCTTGACTAGAAGGTAAATTATCTTGGCTCAAGAAAATATTAAGGAAGATTAAAAATTTCTTTAATGAAGTCAAAGTTTCTTGAGCCAAGATAATTTCTTTTGCTCCAAAATAACTTTTGTCTTCCTTAAAATTTTCTTGGTGCAAGAAGTTTTTTCTGTGTAATTTTATGCTCAGCATAACTAATTGATAACTAAATATTATGTAATCTTGTTATACTTTGATCACATTTTCTTGTAAATAATATCAAAATACTTTTCAGAAATAGATTTGGTTAATGATAATAATAATAATGAAATTACACCTAGTCAAGAGTTACTAACATCGTCGCAGTCAACTATCAGTCAAATTTCAAATGTTTCCGATTTTGAAACGGAATTGTTGTCTGAAAAAAAAATACCAAAAATAAACATTATCACTCCAAATTTAGCAGCTGCGCTTGATCGTGCAAATGTTAGCAACAGAAATGCTACATATATTTTGGCAGCTACCTTACAGAGCGTTGGAATAGATCTTCGGAATGTTAATTTAAGCTATAAAACTATCCAACGAAATCGTATACTTCTTCGAAAAGAAATAGCTGAAGGGTTAAAAAAAGACTTAAAGTTCAATGATAATTACGTAGTTCATTGGGATGGTAAATTGTTAAGCGATATTGTTGGCGCAGATGTTGTAGATAGACTCCCAATTCTTCTGACATCGTCTGGCGCTGAACAATTATTAGGCATTCCAAAAATTGGAGCAGGAACTGGAATTGAGCAAGCTTCAGCAGTAAACTCAACTTTGAAGCATTGGGGTGTCAGTGATTATGTCAAAGCGGTGTGCTTTTGATACTGCATATACAAATACAGGTAAATCAATACTATTAACAAAGTATTTAGAATTGAGAGATTTTATTTTTCATGTTTGTTTTTAATTCATTAATGATTCTATTATTAAATAGGCATTCATCGTGGCGCTGGCGTAGAACTAGAGAATCTTTTAGGGCGAAAGCTCATTTGGTTGCCATGTTGTCATCACGTCATTGAACTACTCATTAAAGGTGTTTTTGAAGTATACTGGCCAACGCAAAATGGCCCAAATGTTTCAATTTTTGGTAGATTCAAAAATAATTGGAACAAGATAGATAAATCAAAATACAGTGCAGGAATTAATGATCCTATTGTTGCTAAAGTACTATCAGAGAAAAAAGACGAAACATTGATTTTATTGAAAGTTATTCGCTGGTATGTTTTAGTTACATAATATCATTCACAAAAAGCACTCAAAAACAACTTTCTTTTTCACTATACACTGAGAGAAAAAATTTTTTTAAGAAAATGCAAATAATTGAAAGAAGTTTTCTACATTTGGAAAAAAACAATTCTGAATGAAAATTCTCAAGTTATCTATCTAAAATTGTATTTTTGTTTTTTTATTTTTTTAATCAGTTAAACTATTTTCCAACAAAAAAGTTACTGTGCGAAAAATTTTGATTTCTTCTGCAAAGAAATGAAATTGTTGAAAATTTCCAACATATCAATGTCTTGTCACTAGAATGCCCATATTTTTCAAAAGAAATTTTTCCTTTCGGTAAATTTAAAAAAAATTGTGTAATGGAAAAATTTAAACCTTAAATTAATAGTAATTTCCTGGTGTCGATCGAATACAATTCATTTTAAACATAGACAAAAATATACGTGATTATCTTTAACTCGTAATTTATGTTAAATTAAAATTGATCGAATTTTGTACTTTGTTTTAATTGAAATCTTGTTCTTTTAGTATTCAAAAACGATTTTTAATTATTAATTCTAGATTAAGAAAATCAGTTTTTCATTCGTACTCATTTGTTGCAGAAATATCTTCCGAGGAATGATTACCGAGAATTTTTAGAGTTATCGTCAATTTTTTTAGGAGTTATTCCAAAAGATAATTTCACCTTTAAACATCCAGGAGCGATGAGTCATGCTCGTTGGATGTCGAAGGTAATTTATTGCCTGAAAATATATATTTTTAGGGAGAATTTAAGCTGACCCCTCATGAATTAACTAGTATTCGCCAAGTATGTATTTTCATAATTGTCATTTATATAAAAAGCTTGGTTCACTTCACCTTCTGCTATCTTAGCTGCAAATAATGACTTAATTTTGATGCAACAATTGATACTCTATGATAAAATTAATTCATCTGTATCAAAAGGAGCTTTAAAAAAATGAGCGATCATTTGTGGTATTTAAGTGACAAATTAGCCATAATTTCTCTATTTGACGATGCTGTAGATCCGGAAGTAAAGAAAAATGGTAAAAATTTGAAAAATCGGAACCCTATAAAAACTAAAGCCAGAAAATATGAATTTGACTACAAAAACTTACATGAATTTTTACACAAAGATGTAAGTGACTTCATTTCAACAGAATCGTTAACAATTTTAAGAGACTTTGACTTGCCACATGAATTTTAAGTGAAGAAGTCGACAAGTGGTCCAGCATCGATAGTTTTCAGGAATGTCAACAATTTTTAGTAAATTGGCTGTTGTCAATGATGTCGCGGAACGTGGTGTAGCGCTAATTGAAGATTACAATCAATGCCTTACTAAAGACGAAGAACAGCTCCAATATTTATTACTAGTTATTAGTGAGTATCGGAAAAAATTCCCTAATTGCAATAAAAGTACGTTAATTGAATGATTATTCCGTCTTTTTAATTGTTAAATATAATTATAGATGTACTAAAGTTTTATATTGTTTTCCTTATAGAATATAAATGATTAAAATACATACAATGATATTTTTTGTGCTATAAAATTTTTTTATGAATGATACAGTCGATGCTCTCTGTATTGGACCTCTCTGTATTTTAACCGCTCTCTGTGTTTGACCACATTTTTCCTCTGTATTTGACGAATTTACACAGCTCTTATGGACGAGTCAAGTACAGAGAATGGTCCTGGACGGGCGAATCAAATACAGAGAGCGTTGACTGTAATTTGATTTTGTTTCTTATTGAATGTGTACTATATCATTGATGATTAATTTCTGCTAAGCATTCGTATTAAGCGACGCAATTATTGAGAAAATGAGAGAGTAATCTCATGAGAAGTAGTACTGTGGATTGATGTCGAAAAATGAAACAAGGGGAGTAAGGGGAGGTTGTTAATCAAAGCGGATTCTCGTAGATAAATTTGTATTAAATAAAAAGTAAATAATTTTCAATGAGAAAACAACATGATTGTTATTTTTTAAACTATCAAAACACAGTGAAAATGCAATTTTCTGCAGAAAATAGCTTTTCAATGCCAATAAATAAAAATATATTATGATTTTTTCAAATTTTTTATAATTCTGTTGATAAAATAAAAATTATTATCGATAAAAAGATCAAAATTTTCAATGGGCTCAAAAATTAAATTTACAGCGAAATACCAGAATTTTATTTTGACATCAACTTTAACTTTGAATAACTTTCAAAGGAGTGAATTTAGCTAAAAATGTTAAGAGACATTTTTTGTAGGAAATTAAATTCCCTTCAAGAATCTCTATTGAATTTTTTCCGGATACTAATTTTTAAGTGAATTACAAAATTCCAAAGTTAAACAATAAAATTCTGAAATCTTATCAATTTTCAAGGCGTGTTTATAAGAAAACGGTTCATCTGACGAAAAATTTCAATCAGTCTTTTTTTGTAGACAATTAAATTTGCTTCAAAAAACATCTAAGTTTATTTCATTTACCTCGATGGTTTAGGAGTTATGAGACAAAAACCCGTTCCGGAAAAAAAAATTAAAAGTTGCGATGATAGACCTCTTAATATAAATATTAAGGGCTCAAATTCTCACAACATTTTTTTTTGTCATCCCAAATAATATTTTCGATATACAAAAAAAAAAAAAAATAGTTAATTTTTTTGGCCCAGTCTAATATATATATATATTAGGGTGGTCGTTAAAAATTAAATTTTTTGCGGCGCCCCCTAAAAAGCTTATTTTTAATGAAAAAACACTGGGAAAAATTTTTTTTTTTTAATTTAAAACAACACGTGCCTCTACACGATCTAAGTTAATTTTTGGGTATAATCATTTTTTTGGGGAATTTTTCAGAAAAAATACAATTTTATTCAAAATATAAAAAATTTTAGAACTCAAATAAATAAAAATAACAATATTTGATCAAAATAACAATAAACAAAAATCCAAATTCAAAAATTTTCCCAGTTGATTTTGGTCTATTAAGGGGACCGGGTGGTCTAGCGGTCTAAAATTTAAGCTATTTTAAAAATTTTATTTCTATATGAAGGTAATGACTAATCCTTCCAAATTTTTTTTACACTTATTCTATTACTTATCAACTACACAAAAATGAGAATTAAGACAAAAAAAAATTTTTTTTTAAATTAGAAAAATAGCGCTGAAGTTCTCCTCTCCAAAAAAGAATGGACCTGACTGGCGGGGTTCGATTGATCTTTCCCTCTGATCTGAAATTAAAAAAAATGACGGATTTTAAATTAATGTAAGTATAGTTATCGCAGGAACTAAAATGAAAAAAAAAAAAAAATATTTGAAAAAATGGCACGTAGTTAAAAGTACAAATCTGAAACTCGTTTTCAGAAAATACAAATCTGAAACTCGTTTTCAGAAAATACTTTTAACTACGCGCCATATTTTCAAACATTTTTTTTTTTTTTTCATTCTAGTTCCTGTGATAACTATATTTATTCTAATTCAAAATCCGTCATTTTTTTTAATTTCAGATCAGAGGTAAAGATCAATTAACCCCCGCCAGTCAGGTCTATTTTTTTTGGAGAGGCGAACTTCAGCACCATTTTTTTAATTTAAAAAAAAAATTTTTTTTGTCTTAATTTTCATTTTTGTAATTGATAAATAATAGAATAAGTGTAAAAAAAATTTGAAAGAATTAGTCATTACCTTCATATAGAAATAAAATTTTTGAAATAGATTAAATTTTAGACCGCTAAACCACCCGTTCTCCTTAATAAACCAAAATCAACTGGGAAAATTTTTGAATTTGGATTTTTGTTTATTGTTATTTTGATCAAATATTGATATTTTTATTGATTTGAGTTCCATAATTTTTTATATTTCGAATAAAATTGTATTTTTTCTGAAAAATTCCCCAAAAAGATGATTATACCCAAAAATTAACTTAAATCGTGTAGAGGCACGTGTTGTGTTGACTTAAAAATAAAAAAAAATTTTTTTCCCAGTGTTTTTTCATCAAAAAGAAGCTTTTTAGGGGGCACCGCAAAAAATTTAATTTTTAACGACCACCCTAATATATATATATATATATATATATATATATATATATATATATATATATATATATATATATATATATCTATACTAATAAATGAACAGCCGGTTTTTTTGACCGCTTATAACTCGCGAACTACTGAACCGATCGAAGAAAAACTTATACCATAAGATGCAGCGTGTATCGGAGAAGGTTTTAGTATATAATATGTAGCCGATTACTCACCCGGAAGCCAGTTTTTTAATTTAGAAAAAATTAATTTTTATTTATTCAATTCGATTGTCATTTGTTAAAAAAAAAAATAAATATTTTAATTTCTATGGTTATATTTATCAAAAAATCAAAAATTAATATTTAGTAACTAAAAAGGTTGAAAAATATTTTTAATAATGCATTTGAGTGAAATCATAGCTATTCGTCATCAATACATCAGGGTGAATCGATTATATGAGTTAGTAATTTTTGTTAATTTCAAAAATTGATAAAACAATAAAAGTTAAAAAAAATAATTTACTCATACAATTGATGACATTTTCTAAAAGTTTCAAAGGATTTATTGTAAATACGTATGGATTCCAAATACGTATTTACAGTGAATCCAAGACAGACTGAGTGCTTTTATCTTTGACTATTGTTGGTTAATGTTACTGGCCCATTGTCATTTCAAGATATACGTAAAGTGAATGGGCAACAGTATACAACGTATAAAGATGCATGCCTTGCACTCGGCTTGCTAGAAGATGACAATCAGTGGGAATGTATGCTTGCTGAAGCATCATTGAAGTGTACAGCAATACAAATTCGTCTACTATTCGCTATAGTGTTGACTACATGTTTTCCAGCCCGAGCAGAGATATTGTGGGATAATCACAAAGATTCAATGACTGATGATATATTGCATCAACATCGTACACGGTGTAACGATCTAGCGATAACATTCAGCGAAGATATGTACAATGAAGCATTGATTGCTATTGAGGATCTTTGCATTATCATTGCCAACTTACCACTCAGTCATTTCGGTATGAATTCGCCAAATCGAGGTGCAACTGATTTAATGAACACTGAAATGAATTGTGAAATGCAGTACAATACTGTAGAAACGGCGGCGATTGTTACTCGCAATGTCCCACTAATGAATGAGGAACAAAGAACCATTTACGACCGCATTATGCTCGCAGTTTCAGCAGGACAAGGTGGGTTCTTCTTTTTAGATGCACCAGGTGAAACTGGCAAGACATTCCTTATTTCGCTAATTCTCGCCAAAATACGATCCAATAATGGCATAGCATTGGTCGTTGCATCATCGGGCATTGCGGCAACTTTATTGGATGGAGGCAGAACAGCTTATTCAGTATTTAAGCTACCACTAAATATTCAAAATAACCCTGACGCAGTGTGCAACATAAAAAAACAATCGTCCATAGCCACAGTGCTGAAACAGTGTAAAATTATCATCTAGGATGAATGTACCATGGCACACAAACATTCGCTTGAGGCGTTGAACAGGACATTGAAAGATATTAAAAACAACGACAAACTATTTGGTGGCACTCTGTTAGTCCTTTCAGGTGACTTCAGACAAACACTTCCTGTCATTCCACATTCAACATACGCTGATGAAATCAACGCCTGCTTAAAATCATCGACATTGTGGCGTAATGTTGAAATAGTCCAGCTGAAAGTAAATATGCGCGTTCAAATGCTTCAAGATCCATCCACTGAAACATTCTCAAAACAACTCTTAGATATCGGCGATGGAAAAGTCACTATAGCTGAAACTGGATACATAAAATTAGCGAATGATTTCTGCACAATCATTGATTCGCAAGATGCTCTCATTGAACAAATATTTCCCGATGTACACACGAATTACATAAATCTCGAGTGGCTTGCAGAAAAAGCAATGTTAGCTGCAAAAAATGTGAACGTTGACATTTTAAATCTGAAGATACAACAGTTATTGCCAGGGGACTTGGTATCATATAAATCTATTGATACAGTTTGCGATGACACTGAAGCTGTAAATTTTCCAACAGAGTTTTTGAACTCACTAGATTTGCCAGGCATGCCACCACATAACTTACAATTGAAGGTTGGATCTCCAATTATTTTGCTTCGTTATTTGAACCCGCCACGGCTATGCAACGGTACGCGATTAGTCATTAAAAAATTAATGAAAAACGTTATTGAAGGCACCATTTTAAATGGCAAGTTTCGAGGTGAAAATATATTGATACCACGAATACCTATTATACCCACAGATGTGCCAATTCAATTTAAGCGTATTCAATTTCCGATTAGATTGGCATTTGCAATGACTATCAACAAATCCCAAGGTCAAACGATGTCTGTTTGTGGATTAGATTTGAGAACACCATGTTTTTCACACGGACAATTATACGTGGCATGCTCTCGAGTGGGTAAACCATCCAGTTTGTTTGTGTTAGCTAAAGATGGACTAACAAAAAATATTGTTCACGCTATAGCATTAAAAGATTAATATTATGTAATTAATTAATTATAGAAATAATTATTACTTTTAATAAATTAAAACAATTAATGTTTGGTGTTTTGTTATTTTTAAACAACATTCCCTCATCGTTCACAGCGCTCCAGGCCTTTTTCACTCATATTCCACATCCTTATACACTTCCAATAAGTTAGTAATTTTTTTTCTACACTAGAAATTCTCTAGAAATTATTCACATGGCAAAACAACGTTTGCCGGGTCAGCTAGTATATATATATATATATATATATATATATATATATAGCTATATATATATATATATATATATATTAGGGTGTGCCAAAATGTAACTCCCGTGGAGAACCCTTTAAAATTGGAATTTTGAGTTCCGCTTTTGACAGGGGCTGTGTTTGGACATTTCCTAAGATATTTTGGTGTGAGACAATGTATTTGATTTTCATAGAATTTTTTAACAGAAGCTTAGTTTAGATATTTCCGGTGAAAATTCAAAATTTGGCCGGAAGTGCCCAATTAAATCTCCTGTTAAAAATCCTATAAATAATCAAATTAATTCTCTCAATCCGAAATATCTCAGGAAATGCCCAAACACAGCTGCTGTTAAAAGTGTAACTCAAAATTCCAATTTTAAAAGGTTCTCCACGGAAGTTACATTTTGGCACACCCTAATATATATATATATATATATATATATATATATATATATATATATATATATATATATATATATATATATATATTAGGCTGGGCCAAAAAAAAACTTTTAATTTTTTTTTCTTTAGCTACTACGAAAATATCGTCCAAGATGACGAAAAAAAAATTCTGGTAGAGTTTGAGCTCTTAATATTAATATCTAGAGGTGTCACATGGTGATTTTTGATTTCCCATTTATATAACACGGAAAATTTGTTTTTTTGGAATTATCATGTATCTCAACGAGTGATTGTGTGGTGAAAATAAATAGATATTTTTGTAGGAAATTGAACGGCCTACAAAAAAGGTCTGATATAATTTTTCGCTAAGTCGACTCGGTTAAAAGTTATTCGCAGTTAAAGTTCAACTTAAAATAATATACGATGACTTTCACAATTTTTTATACTTTTTAACAAAAAAACGGCCTAAAATCATAAAACAACATATTTTTCGTGATTTTTCTCGTTTTTACTTCCCAAATTCTTCAAGAAAAACTTATGTTATATGACAACCTACTTCCAATACGGATTGCGGGGGTTGGTGTTAACAATGAAAATTTTAAATTTACTAACTATAGTTCCTACAGACTCGAAATTTGGTAGTAGTCTTTCATTTGTCATGTAGAGTTCATTTCAAAACGGATTTCAATAAATTCTACTTCCAATATGGATTGCGTCGGTAGGTGTTAGAATTTTTAATTTCAATTTCCAAACTGTAACTTCTATAAACTCTAAATTTTGTAGGAATCGTCATGTGTAATCTTACCTTCAAGTTCAGCTAAGAATGGACTTTATCAAATTCCAACTCCAATAGGAATTGCGAGGTTAAAAATAAACAATTATTATTTCCAAATAATAGTTTCTATGGACTCAAAATTTTGTAGGAATCTTTTATTTATGTTGTAGAAACCATCTCGAACGAAATCTTATGAAATTCCTTCCCCCTACCGGAGTGCAGGCGTGTTGATTGTTAAAAAATTTATATTCTTCAAATACAGTACATACAGAAATAAAATTTGATAAAACCTCAAGAGAAACAGGAAATTCCAGAAATGGCCTCCAGGGTCAACCGATTTAAATATTTTTTTTTTTCTTAATAATTAGATATCAGCTGAAAACAAATTTTGCGATAATTGACTTCATATGCTGGCTGTGTCAGAGAGATGTGTAGAATAGAAAAAATGTTGTTTATAAACTAGGACTTTTTGAGACATAAAATTTAGGACGTCTATTGGGTTTTAATAAAATTTTCTTACAAAAATCGTCGGCATATAATTAATTTCTACAAAGCTATGTATAGGTGAGTAGATCGAAACAAAAACTGGCAATTCGATTTGATATGACAATATCAAACATTATCGGGTCAAACTCAATGCAGCCCAGAGAGTACTAGATAATCTTAACAGTGTGATCGAATTTATGTTCTCTTACTGAACAATATAAATACGACAAGATTTTGTTCTCCATTTCTTCTTATCCTATCCTGTCCATACACGTTATTACAGTCGTAAAAGTCTTTTATATAGCCAGTGACTGGAGGAAAACATTTTAATGGGATAGAAATTTTTTATGTTACAAGAACTAGTACTCGAAATAATCATACATTATTTTCACATATATTCCAACAAGAATTTAATATTATTTTGGCACAAGCCTATTGGTCTATTCACTGGCATTATGCTAAAAAGAGAAAAAAAAACAACGAGGACGATAACTTCAAAGCAAATAGAAAATCGATACTTTTGAGCTTTCCTGATATTTCTTCAAGCGGAAAACACTCTACGCTTGGTTTGAAATTTATCTCTTCTATTTTTATATACAATACTTTATTGTTGTTAATATATTTATTGTTATTGTTTACATATTATTAATGTAAGAGCAATCATTCAAATTGTTGAGAATTATGCGAGTACATTGATTGATAACTTTTTTTAATTAATTGAAATATTCTATTATATTTCCTATTTTTAAATATTTTACAGAAAGAAAAAATAATTAATTACTTTCTGGTGAGAGTAATCGAGAATTTTCGAAATGAAAACAAAGAATGAGAATGTATTTATCAATTAAATGATATTATTATTCAAAAGCGTACATAAACGATGCAAAACCGAAATGAAATTAATGAAGGAAAAGGAAAGTAATGAAGAAAAATCTTTCATCTAGAAAAAACATTTTGTCATGAGTAAAAGCCAATAATTTTTGAATATTAAAAGAAATAATATAGTAAATTTTTATTATTTTTTTTAAATAGTTACTGTTATTATTCTCGTATCCAATGTATATCTCATTAGATCATACTATTGTTTATAAATTAAAAATAGTCTATGGTTCAAAAAATAGAGACTATAATTTATTGTTCTTCTATAGATTTCCTTTATTTATTCATATAACAATCGCCGATACCTAGCGTTTCACTCAAGGTTGAAGTTTTAATGATCGGACATACCACTCATAATATCTTTAAAAAAATCCATACTTGCTGGTGCAGATGTGTAAAGGCTTCCTGAAAATTGAAAATATCAATACATTAATCAAATTTATTAAAATCGAATTATTTTTAAGCAATACACTACATAAAAGTATATGATAAATTTATGTTAACATATTAATTATTTGATTACGTATTGTCTTAAAAAATAATATATCAGAATTTATATAATATTGCAAGAAGATTAGAAATATCAAATAAATTAACGATTGAGTCCACAAAACGGTGTGTGTGTGTGTGTGTGTGTGTGTGTGTGTGTGTGTGTGTGTGTGTGTGTGTGTGTGTGTGTGTGTGTGTGTGTGTGTGTGTGTGTGTAAATCTCTCATAACTTTTAAACTGCTTGACCGATCGAAACGAGGTTCATGACATTCAAAAGGGTTCTATAAAACGTAGGGTTCTATCTACCGTATCAAACTCAGTGGATTTGTGTCAGAAATTCCGTTGTCGAAAAATTTGAAAAGTATTCTTTTTCGCGTAACTTTGAACTTTCTAGTCCGATTATTTCGCAGGTAGGAAATAATTGTTTCTTGTTAAAAAAGCTGCGTTGAACGCCACTAACTTTATCGAAAATAATTGATTGGATCGGGAAATATCACTACACTATAAGGTAAAGTACCCAGTACTTGAACACTTATAAAAATGGGACCAGTACTTGAACAGACTTTTCGAATTGTTATAATACAAAATCCGTAAATTTATTATGAGTAATATAAGCATATTATAATTATTAAATTATACGGTAATTAATTTCTGTAAGTTTTTTCAATTATAAATCAAAACAATTATATTTTTATTAACTTAAAAATTAACATGTTGAGAATCGCCGATAGATGCTATTTTTTTCATGAAAAAGGTACTAAATCGTAAACCGAACAATCAGTCAAAAAAACGGTATATCATCATTTTAAGTAAAAAAAATTGTACCATCTAATAAAATAGTCTTTTCTAAATAACATATATTTTTTGCAAAGACATAAACTATAATTTTTATATTAAATTTTAGCGTTCAACTATACCTCCAAATTTTCAAAACGGTATCCAGAACTTGAACAGGATAGGGCCGTATAATTTTAACAGCACTATAACCTCTGATAGGTTTATAGACTAGTGATCAGCATTGTGATTTATATTAATTACTGCAATTTAAATAAGTTTTATAACTAAAAATTAGTGTAGTTAAAAATTGTTGAACGTTTTGAAATGAGTTTTTTTGATTTATAATTAAAAATTTGTTTTGTCATTCATAAAACATATAATTAAAAAATGAAATACAAACCCGGGGAAAAATGAATTTGCCTAATCATATATAATTATATATAATCACTTATATATAATTAGACCTGAAAATTGGCCAGATCTAATCATATATAATCATATATGATTAGATATAATTATTTCTATAAAAATAAAAAGAATTCAGCGTGAGCGGGGATCGAACCGGGGACCTGACGCTTGAAAGACTAACACGCTACCTGTTTACCTACGAGACTTACTGGAAGAGCAAAGCTTGAAATAACTACAAGTAATGCAAATCGAATACATAATCGATTTTTATAAGTTAACTTAATCAATACAGTTCCATTATTTCATCCACAAAATACTATAGTTTAAAAGATTATTAATCATTGGAGTAGCAGACTCTGAGATAAAAACAGAGAATGTTTTATAGTAATCACAATAATGCATATATAATTATATATGATTCATATATAATTAGATATGATTCATATATAATTACAGATGATTCATATATAATTATATATGATTCGTATATAATTATATATGATTTCCGTATAGTTACACTGATATTGAAAGAAGGATTTGTTTATATTTAATAAGCTTTATTAACTGTTAATAAGTGATTTTTTAATATCATGGGATTTAATAAATATTTAATACCAGTTAATAAATTATTTATTAAATACGATTTATTAAATGTTAATAAATATTTGTTAACAGTGAACAAATATTTATTTAAAATCAAAAGCAAAAATAGCAATTTTCTTTTGACATTTTTTATAACCCGACAGCTGGAATACATAACTGTAATACATGATAATAATTCAAATCACTAAATAAATTAACGTTTTTAATATTCACAAATTTAAAAGATAATTATGAGCTGTAATAGAATTCGGTATGTTACAATAAACGTTATTATAATGTAATATAATTAATGCAAATAATTTATAAAGATGATTTTTGTTTATAAGCAATCTTCATATCATATGACATTGCAAGTGAAACAAATTTACTCAGCAAAATATTTATTATATATGTCGGAGAGGCAGGATCTTTTGTTAGAGGTTCAGCATTTTGTGATTTACCCATTTTTATTATTACAATTAATTAATATTCCCAATTACAATAAGATCAATTATCAAGAATGAGTAGGTAAACTCGTACAAGATTAATTTAACTTAGAATGCTAACAAAATTATAAATATCTTGCGATAGACCGAGACTTAGGAAATAACGAATTCGCGATCACCAGGACGTCCGTTCAATCTCAATTCCAAATCAAGACTGTCTTTTCCCCAACTATTCTCAAATAGTCTGCCTGCTGCATATTTCTCTTTTCCATATTAATTTTATGATACCTCTATCGTCCTGGGATCCCGACTACGTTGACCACCATGTGCCTACCTAGGCCTAAGCCTACCGCAATAAAACAATTTCGTTAAAACTTATTTTACAAAATATTAAAGTAATAGTACATTTCTTAAAATTACTAAAAATAGAAATATCCTAAAGAATATTCTCATCACTTTGACAGAAAATACTTCGCTGTACTTTATTCTCCGACATATATAATCATTAAAAAATGCTGCATCTAATTATATATTATTATGTATTAATAAATGTAAATTTATAATTTACATTTTATTAGATATAATTATGTACATAGCTTTACGTTTAATTATATACATGGTCCTATAGGGCGATTCCGCGGGAGACGATTTTTGACATAAATTTTTAAATCACAGTATTTGTTACTTTTTTTTATACCAATTTTTTTCAATTTGAGGAGGGTAAGAGCATTTGTGTTGCACGAACGTCGAAGTCTAATTTGAAAAGCAAATTAGTTTTGATAACTGCTACTAAAAAAAAAACGTAGAAAAGTTGCAAAAAAAGTTACGCAAAAGTTACGCGTTTCTGATGTTTACAGCGATTCTGAAGATGAACCTTAAGTCTGATAAATCGCCGATTATTCCAAACAAATAATTTATTTTAGTTACATAGGAAAGTGCTAATTAGTGATACAGCATCTATGATCTCATATCTTTAATTTAAAGTTACATGGAAATGTTTATATTCACTACAGTGAGACGTGTTGCACCCGCGATAGTTTTACGTTGCACCCGCGACTGGATAAAAAGTGAATAATTTATGATATTTATTTCTTTTAATAATTTTATTTAAATTAATAATTAGTTTGTTTTGTATTATTTTAAAGAATGTAAAAATAATTTAATAAATATTTCATAATTAACAGACTTTTTTCATTCTAGCTTCATGACCTTTAATGGTGGGCCGATTTCGTTGCACCCGCGATAGCACTTTGAACCTCTCCTGTATCTATTTAGACATTTTATTAAGTCGATTTTATTAAGCGACCGGTCATTTCTTTAAAAAGAGTTTTTATTTTCTTAGTAAGAAGCCTTGAGTGAGTCTAAATGTTGCAACCGCGAGTACGGAATCACCCTATATCAATTAGATCTGATCAGATATAATCATATATAGCCCTAGGTAACTCAGGTCCAATCAGATCTAATTATATATAGATTATATATCTATATATATATAGGAGACTTTCTATAGATATAGATAGTCACTCATCACGATATCTCTGCAACTATAAGACCTAGAGACTTGAAATTTGGCAGGAATATTCCTTTTGCCAAGTAGAGGTCAGCTAAGAACGGATTTCACGAAATTCCACCCACAAGGGGGGTTGCGGGGGTGTTCACGAAAAAAAATTCATATTTTTCAATTATGGCTTTTAATAGTTCAAAACTTGGTCAGAATGTTTCAAATTACATTTAGAAATTTTTTAAAAACGAATTCTGTGACATTCCACCCCCCTGGCGTGCCCGTGCGTGGGCGTCAAATTAAGAAAAAATTCGTAAATTTCAATCTATAGCTATTAATACTTTGAAACATGGCCAGAATGCTTTTTTGGCGTTTTTGAGCTGTTAAGAATAAATTTCATTAAATTTTACCCCCACATGTCCGTGCGTGGGCGTAAAATTAAAAGAAATTGTACCTTTTAATCTATAGCAGCTAAAGGATTGAAACTTGGACAGATTGATTTTTTTGGAGTTTTTGAGCTGTAAAGAATGAATTTTATGAAATGCCACCCTCACAAATCCTTGCGTGGGCGTTAATTAAAAAATTATAAAATTCAATTCCTAAAGGATAATAAGAAGGCATTAAATATAAAAAAAATTAAAAATTTGTATATAAGGTAAAAGCCCTGATAGATGATCATGTACCATTATATGATCACTCTATGTATTTGTATACCTATATTTGTGAATATAGATATACAAATACACGGAGTGATCATATACTGGTACGTGATCATCTATCGGAGCTTTTACCTTAATAGCTTAGAACATATTTTGTTGTTACATTTATAAAAAATACAGATCCCAATATTCTTTGTTTTTTGATCAAGATTATTATTATTAAAAAAAAATTCAAATCTTTATAGAATTACACAATTAAATTGAATTGATATCTATATATATATATAGGAGATCCCATTTTTTAACTCACTCATCACGAAATCTCAGAAACTATTAGGTCGATTGACTTGAAATTTGGTAGGAATATTCCTTTTGCCGAGTAGAGGTCAGCTAAGAACGGATTTTACGAAATTCCACCCACAAGGGGTCTTGCGGGGGAGTTAACAATAGAAAATTCCCATTTTTTTTATTAATTTATGTGTGTAGTCATTTGTTTTTTGTTTCCGTCAATAAAACAAAAGACGATCGTTTTTTCGTCATTATTTTTTTTTTCTAGCTTATAAAGAAGTCGGAAAAATGTATAACATCAACTCTACGCTTTCAATGCTTCTCCATCCACACCTTCCCACGCATCCACCCACACACTCCCACACATCCGTCCACGCACTCTCACGCATCCATCCATGCACTCCTACGCATCCACCCACGCATCCATCCACGCACTCTCACGCATCCATCCATGCACTCCTACGCATCCATCCATGAACTCACCCACATCTATATATATATATGAGATTTCCACGTATATAGTCACTCATCACGATATCTCGGGAACCATAAGACCTAGAGACTTGAAATTTGGTAGGAATATTCTTTTTACCGAGTAGAAGTCAGCTAAGAACGGATTTAACGAAATTCCACCCACAAAGGGGGTTGCGGGGGCGTTAACAATCAAAAATTCCCATTTTTAAACTATAGCTCCTATAGACTCCAAATTTAGTAAGAATCTTCTGTAAGAGATCTAGAAATAATCTATGAACGAACTTTACGATATTACACCCCACAGAGGGTTGCGGGGGTGGGTATTAACAATGAAAATTTGTAATTTTCAAGCTATAGCTCCTACAGATTCCAAATTTTATAGGAAATTTCTGTACGTGATGTAAAAATAATTTATGAACGAATTTTACGATATCCTACCCCAAAGAGGATTGCGAGGGCGTTAACAATAAAAAATTCCCGTTTTCAAACTATAGCTCCAATAGACTCCAAACTGGGTAGGAATTTTCTGTAAGAGATGTAGAAATAATATAGGAACGAATTTTACGATAACTCACCCCACAGGGGTTTGCGGGGGTGGGTATTAACAATTAAAATTTTTAATTTCAAAGCTATAGCTGCTATAGACTTTAAATTTGATAGGAGTCTTCTATATGTGATATAGAAATGATCTAAGAACGGATTTTACAACGAATCACCTCTAATAAGGATCGCGGGGTGGGTGTTGACAATAAAAAATGTTCATTTCCAAAATATAGCTTCTGAAAACTCTAAATTTGGTAGAAATCTGTTATTTCTCCTGTAGAGATCATCTCAAAATGGATTTCAATAAAGTTTACTTCCGATAGGAATTGCGGGGGTGGGTGTTAAAATCTAAAATTTTAATTTCCAAACTGTAACTTCGACAGACTTCAAATTTGGTGGGAGTCTTCATGTATCATGTCGAGTTCAGCTAAGAATGAATTTTATCAAATTCCAATCCCAAAGAGACTGCGGAAGCGTTAACAATGAAAATCTTTCTTTTCAAAACAATAGTTTCTATGGACTCGAAGTTTTGTTGGAATATTTTATTTTTAATGTAAAAATCATTTCGAATAGGATCTTACGAAATTTATCTCTCACATAAAAGTGCGGGAGTGATAGTTGTCAAAAAATTCATATTCTTCAAATATATTTCCTAGAGATATAAAATTTGATAGAATCTTAAGAGAAACAGGTAATTACAGGGTTGGCCTCCAAGGTCAACGGATTAAAATATTTTCCTTTTTTAATAATTATATTTTCTTACCACAATCTCTTTGGCAGCGGAAATTTGGCTATTCATTTTAAGAGATTTCGTAAAATCAAAAATTAAAATCGTAAATCCAAAGATGATTATTCATTTTTGGAGATAGCCACGGGAATGTTATAGTGATTGCACATTGAAAGTTACAATGGATATTCGCTAGAATTATGACATGGATAAAAGGTACAGGCCAATCCGAAAGAATTTTTAATCTGTGCAAGTCAGAACAATACTTCAATTGAATTTCAAGTCTAGATCTCAAAATACAATTTTATAAAGTGCCCAGCGGAGCGGGCGGGTAACAGCTAGTAATCATATATAGACCTAGATAACTCAGATCTGATCATACAATCGTGGACATTAATTTAAGTATGTTTTGAAATTTACTAGAAAATAGCCGTTTGTAAACTGGAACGTTTGTAAACTAAAAATTTTTAAAACTGAAAATGATGCCGTTTATAAAATGAGGCGATCATTAAAAAAGACAATATTAAATAATTATTAGTAAAAATGATGCAAAATTTAAACTTGTAACAACTTTAAAATGTTATAAAATAAAATTCAACCAACCAAAAAAAATATAAACATTAAAAAATTCAATAGTAAATCGAGCGAATTTAAAAAATTGTCATTAATAGAATGATATATTTTTAAATACGGCTAAGTAAAAAAAAAAGTATTAAAAAAAATTGAAATAAAAAAAAAATAAACAAATGCATATCTTGACATTAGAATAAAAATAATCTATATATATATAAGAGATTCCCACCTATATATTGACTCATCACGATATCTCTGGAACCATAAGGCGTAGCGACTTGAAATTTGGTAGGAATATTCCTTTCGCCGAGTAGAGGTCAGCTAAGAACGGATTTTACGAAATTACACCCACAAGGGGGGTTGCGGGGGCGTTAACAATAGAAAATTCCCATTTTTAACCTATAGCTCCTATCGACTTCAAATTTGGTAGGAATCTCCTATATGTGATGTAGAAATGATCTAAGAGCGGATTTTACGACAATCTACTCCCAATATGGATTGCGGGGGTGGACGTTAACAATGAAAATTAAAAATTTCCGACTTTTAGCTCCTACAGACTCCTAATTTTGTATGAATTTTGTGTAAGTGATGTAAAAATAATTTATGAACGAATTTTACGATATCCCACTCCACAGAGAAGTGCGGGGGTGGGTCTTAACAATGAAAATTTTAAATTTCTGAGCTGTAGCTCCTATAGGCTCCAAATTTGGTAAGAATCTGCTATATGCGAGGTAGAAATGATCTAAGAGTGGATTTTATGACAATCTACTCCCAATATGGATTGCGGGGGTGGACGTTAACAATGAAAATTAAAAATTTTCGACTTTTAGCTCCTACAGACTCCTAATTTTGTATGAATTTTGTGTAAGTGATGTAAAAATAATTTATGAACGAATTTTACGATATCCCACTCCACAGAGAAGTGCGGGGGTGGGTCTTAACAATGAAAATTTTAAATTTCTGAGCTGTAGCTCCTATAGGCTCCAAATTTGGTAAGAATCTGTTCTACGGGATGTAGAAATGATACAAGAGCGGATTTAATGACAGCCTACCCCCAATATGGATTGCGGGGGTGGGCGTTAACAATGAAAATTTTAAATTTCCGAGCTACAGCTCCGACAGACTCATAATTTTGTATGAATTTTCTGTAAGTAATATAAAAATAATTTATGAACGAATTTTACGATATCCCTCCCCACAGGGGGGTGCGGGGGTGGATTTTAACAATTAAAATTTTAAATTTTCGAGCTGTAGCTCCTATAAGCTCCAAATTTGAAAAGAATCTATATATATATATATATATGAGATTTCCACCTATATATTGACTCATCGCGATATCTCTGGAACCATAAGGCGTAGAGATTTGAAATTTTGTAGGAATATTCCTTTCGCCGAGTAGAGGTCAGCTAAGAACGGATTTTACGAAATTCCACCCACAAGGGGGGTTGCGGGGGCGTTGACAATGGAAAATTCCCATTTTTAAACTATAGCTCCTATCTACTCCAAATTTAGTAGGAATCTCCTATATGTGATGTAAAAATTATCTATGAGCGGATTTTATGATAACTCATCCCCAATAAAGATTGCGGGGTAGGGGTTAACAATGAAAATAAAAAATTTCTAAACTATAGCTCCTATAGGTTTCAAATTTGGTAGGAATCATTTATATGTGATCCAGAAATGATCTAATAGTGGATTTTATAACAACCTCTTCCAAATATGGATTGCGGGGGTGGGTGCTAACAATGAAAATTTTAAATTTCTAAGCTAAAGCTCCCATAGGCTCTAAATTTGGTAAGAATCTGCTATATTTGAGAAAGAAATGATCTTAAAGCGTATTTAATGATAACCTACTCAAAATATGGTTTTCGGGGTGTTAACAATTACAATTTTAAATTTCCGAGCTATAGCTCCTACAGATTCCAAATTCGGTGAGAGTCTTCTATGTGTGATGTAGAAGTGATCTAAATGAGGATTTCAATAAATTTTACCTTCAATAGCGATTGCGGGGGTGAGTGTTAGAATTTTCAATTTCAATTTCCAAACTGTAACTTATATAGACTCTAAATTTGGTAGAAATCTTACGGTATAATTTTCCTGTCAAGTTCAGCTAAGAATGGATTTTATTAAATTCCTCCCCCAAAGGGGTTTGCGACGGCGTTAACAATGAAAAATTCCCGTTCTTAAACTACAGTTTCTATCGACTCCAAATTTGTTAGGAATCTTCTGTAAGAGATATAGAAATAATCTATAAACGAATTTTACGATATCTCACCCCACAGGGGTTGCGGGGATGGGTATAAACAATGAAAATTTTGAATTTTAAAGTTGTAGCTCTTACAGACTCCAAATTTTGTAGGAACTTTCTGTAAGTGATGGAAAAATAATTTATGAACGAATTCTACGATATTCTACCTCAAAGAGAATTGCGGGGGCGTTAACAATAAAAAATTCCCGTTTGTAAACTACAGCTCCCATATATTCCAAATTGGGTAAGAATTTTCTGTAAGAGATGTAGAAATAATATACGAACGAATTTCACGATGGTTCACCTCACAGGGGTTTGTGGGGGTAGTTGTTAACAAATAAAATTTTTATTTTCCAAGCTATAGCTCCTACAGACCCCAAATTTAGTAAGAGTCTTCTACATATAATATAGAAATTATTTAAGAACGGACTTTACAACGAATTACCTCCAATAAGGATCGCGGGGGTGGGTGTTAACAATAAAAAATCTTAATTTCCAAAATATAGCTTCTAAAAACTCTAAATTTGGTAAAAATCTTTTATTTCTCATGTAGAGATCATCTCACAATGAACTTCAATAAAGACTATTTCCGATAGGAATTGCGGGGATGGGTGCTAAAATCTAAAATTTTAATTTCCAAACTGTAACTTCTACAGACTCTAAATTTGGTGAGAATCTTCGTGTATGATGTCAAGTTCAGCTAAGAATGGATTTTCTCGAATTCTAACCCTAGAAGGGATTGCGGGGGTGTTAACAATGAAAATCTCTCATTTCCAAACAAAAGTTTCTATGGACTTGAAGTTTTGTTGAAACCTTTTGTTTATAATGTAGAAATTTTCTCGAATAGGATCTTATGAAATTCCTCTCCCATATAAGAGTGTGTATACAGTTCCTACAGATATAGAATTTGATAGAATCTCAAGAGAAACAGGAACTTACGGGAATGGCCTCCAAGGCCAACGGATTTAAATATTTTCCTTTTTTAATAATTATATTTTCTCACAACAATCGTCTCTTTGGCAGCGGCAAAAAAAGTCATTGAAAGGTTTCCAAAATTTAACTTTACATGTAGCTATTCACTCAACGGACTAAGAATTTTACATACATTTTATTTTTGCTGATCACATAACCCATGAATTGTTCTTATTACCGGATCGCGGGAACGTAACAGATTGAAATGAATGCATTTTCTAAGCACTTGAGATGTGAAAAAGGAATTTAGCTATTTATTCTAAGAGAATTCGTTAAAAACATGTACAAATAAGTTTCTATGAAAAATTGATGTCACGGAGGAAATTTAAATTAACGGCAAAATTCGTCACGCTTTAAGCTAGCCAAATTTCAACTTCACTTATGAGACGCGCAATTACTTTAACTGAAACTTTCAATGATCATTTCAAATTTTTTTCTTTGTTTCAGTCATTATTCATTTTTGGAAAAAAACCACTGGAATGTCATAGTGATTGCACATTAAAATTTACAATGAATATTAGCTAGAATAATCACAGGGATAAAAGGTACGGGCCAATCTGATGAAATTTGAAATCTGTACAAATCTAAACAATACTCCCATTAAATTTCAAGTCTAGATCTCTAAAAATACAATTCTATGAAATGCCCAGCGGAGCGGGCGGGTAACAGCTAGTTTTAAAATAAAGTATTTACGTAATGTTGAAATTTGTTAAAATTGGTGCATCGTGAATTTTCCAATTCAAAACTTAGCCACGCTAATTCAGCCAATAGTAAACTTTGCGATTCATGAAATAAGTGAATGCTAAATTTTGTTAACAATTAAAATATCCGTTTGTAAACTCAGCGGTTTATAAAAGTAGCAGATTCTTATTTTTAACGCTTATTAATTTATCTATTATATATTTATTTATGATATTTCTGAAGCTATAATTAGTATTTCTTAAGCTATAAAATTTAGAGATAAAAGCCTTTTCTCAACTACAAGTCAGCCAAGAACAGATTTTCCGAAATTTCACTCACAGAGAATATTACGGAGCCGATAATGATAAAAAAATTCTTGTAAGAAGTAATTCATGGAGGCTTGTGTAATGTATAATAAAGGATTTTATTTTTATTTAGTTATGTACATATCGCGTTATAGATATCGTAAGAGCGTATAAAAATTATACACCCTTATGGCACTTGGTAACCATAAGGGCGTATAATAGAAATCTTATTTTTTTTCTCCAAACTAAAATTATTTTTGGACTTAGAAAAAAAAATAGGATTTTCTCCAAACTAAAATTTTTTTTGGAATTAGAAAAAAAATAGGATTTTTATTATACGTCCTTATGGTTACCGGGGGCCATAAGGGTGAATTACTCCTTACAAAAATTTTTTTTATCATTATCGGCTCCGTAATATTCTCCGTGAGTAAAATTTCGGAAAATCAATTCTTGACTGACCTGTAGTTGAGAAAAGGCTTTTGTCTCTAAATCTTATAGCTTAAGAAATATCATAAATAAATATATAATAGATAAATTAATAAGCGTTAAAAATAAGAATCTGCTACTTTTATAAATCGCTGAGTTTACAAACGGCTATTTTAATTGTTAACAAAATTTAGCATTCACTTATTTCATGAATCGCAAAGTTTACTATTGGCTGAATTTGCGTGGCTAAGTTTTGAATTGGCAAAATTCACGATGCACCAATTTTAACAAATGTCAACATGACGTAAATACTTTATTTTAAAATAATTTTTATTCTTATGTCAAGATATGCAATTGTTTATTTTTTTTATTTCAGTTTTTTTTTAAATACTTTCTTTTTACTTAGCCGTATTTAAAAATATATCATTCTATCAATGACAATTTTTTAAATTCGCTCGATTTACTATTGAATTTTTTAATGTTTATCTTTTTTTTGGTTGGTTGAATTTTATTTTATAACATTTTAAGGTTGTTACAAGTTTACATTTTGCATCATTTTTACTAATAATTATTTAATATTGTCTTTTTTAATGATCGCTTCATTTTATAAACGGCATCATTTTCAGTTTTAAAAATTTTTAGTTTACAAACGTTCCAGTTTACAAACGGCTATTTTTTAGTAAATTTCAAAACATACTTAAATTAATGTCCACGATTGTATATAGACTTATATAAAATATACATATAATATATTAGTCTATATATGATTATATATATTGTATATAAAAATTTAGATATAATCATATATAATTCTATATATTCAATATATAATCATATATAAATATATATGATTAGGCAAATTCATTTTTTCCCGGGAATATTTTTGATTTTTAAATGAACATATTAAATATTCACAGTATTATTTTTAATATTATTCAATAATATGTTATGAATCTATGGATATTTCAATAAAATGTTGGAAATTTTTGCTGTTCCTATTGCCATATATTTTATTAGTTCAACTACTGCTCCCGGAGTGTTCAAGTACTGCGGCTTGTCAGAATTGATTGTTCAACTACTACTCCTTTTATAGCCTATTTTAAAAACGTTATCAAAATATAAATAATCAATTATCTGCGTTATTTTGCGCTTCAATTAATTCAAAATTGTTTATATTTTCATGAAAATCACTAATTAGAACTAATAATTACATCTTTATATATTAAAAGTAGGGCCAAATAAGTTTTACTTTGAAACCTGTTCAACTACTGGGTACTTTACCTTAGGAGCTCGAAATTTTTTAATAGAAAATTTTCCGAGCGTTTAGAACTCGAACACAGTGGGAAGTTCCAAGGACGGTCTGCAAGGTTAATTTTTTTTCAGATTTTTTTCCTAAGTTATTAATAATTTACAAAGTAAAAGTCACAATTAGATGAAAATAGTAAAATTAGTCTATCTAGATATTTCGATAATTTTAGAGAATATGTAGATAATATTGAAATACTTAGTTATAACATTTTTAGGTCTTTATCTCTATCGAATTTAAAATAAACAAAAAAATGTCATTCTAGATTATTCAGAATGGATGGGTAGATTTTACATTTGGATACCACAATTTAATTTAAATTAGATTGCTGAAAAAAGTTCGTGAAATAAAATCCGTCTAACCCACAGAAAAAAATCGTTACTGACATGAAAACAACATCAAACATTTGAAGCGGATTGACAATCAAGATATAAAATCTCATTCAAGTCGGCAGATTTTCAAAAGCCATTTGGAAATCGAAAAAACCTTTCACGGATTGTTTTCTGGATTTTTCTACGCGTGATTATTGAAGTTAATAACATTTAATTATTGCACAAACAATAGTTTTATGGTCAGTTCATCTTATTTCAATTTAAAGTTTTGGCTTTTTTTATTTTCTACAAGTATACTATCTTCTTTACTGTCAAGCTAAATCTTGATTGTGAGTAATCAGTGTTTTTATTTTTTAAAGGCCGTCAATTCAGTTGTAATTTCGAATAATCGTATAAGTGTCAGGTGTTTTCGAAACTAAGCTACAACAGAACAAAGATGAATTAATTAAATATAAATGACGATAAAAGGACAAAAAGTTCAGAAGCAGGGGGTGCCGATAACTGATCCCAGACATTTAATACCACGATAAATGGTTCCGGCGAATTGATCCCAGCGTCAATAGATCCCAATGTCAACTGATCCTAACGTCAAGTGATACCAGCGTCAATTGATCCCTAAAATGATGGTCTTAATATGACCCCGCTGTGAGGGTCAGCGGGGTCCGGGCGACGCCCCGGTGGAGGTTGGGGGGCGAAGCCCCCCATTTGAAAAGAAATAAATTATTATTTTATTCTACCCGAGTCAGAATAATGAACCTACATAAGCCTACATGAACCTACATGAGCCTACAGGACAATTTTTAATTGTTTTGATCGATATTTTTATCTTTAAATGTTTTGATTGATCAATATAACCTCGCAAAATATACTTATAGCAATATTAAATAGTATAATACAAATAAATTTAAATAGTAACTAAAAATTTATTGATAAAAAAACTTAAAAATTCAATTTATAAATTGAATAATATCGATCAAAACAATTGAAAATTATTCTGTAGGCTCATGTAGGTTCATGTAGGCTCATATAGGTTCATTATTCTGACTCGGGTACATCTGTTATTGCTATTAGTTTTAATCGTGTCTTATGAGTTGTCTTATCAGTTGTTTTACTGTAGGGCACAACACGGTAACAAGTTTATGTGTTGGTCGACTGTCGAATAAAAACACACAAAATCCGTTATGAAAAGGCACAACACGGTAACAAGCTTATGTATTGGTCTACTGTCGAATAAACACACACAACAAACATGAGACAACACAACAACCAGAAACAGAATAAAAATCATCGATCGTATAATCAGAATCATTTACATATTTTCTTCTTCTAACACTCGTAATTGAGAGGAGCTAAATTGTTAAATAATATGTTAAACCTCAGAATGTTTCTTTAAAAATTTACTTGCACAGTAAAAATTTTTCTTCATTGCGTAAAATATAAAGTTTTAGTGTTAAATTTTAACATTTAGGTGTGTTGATTTAACACAATCGTTGGTGTTGTTCGATCGATCCGTTTTTCGATACAAAAAAATGTTTTTCGATACTTAACACTTTTTCAATATTACATTAACACAAAGATGTATTACTTCTAACTTACAGCTGTGTTATTTTAACACAGAACTATGTTACTTCAAGTACAAAGCTGTGTTACTTTACCGGAGTCGAAATTTAGACCCGACTTTGAGCCCCCAAGTTCGAAATAAGTCCGACCATAAGTCAATGTTTTGATTCTTATTTTGCTCACTCTTCTTTAAACGGTAAGTTTTTTTTTTTTTACCAACATTTAACCTATAAAAGTAAAATCATACACTTTACAAGACCAGGTTATAAATTAATATTAGCTTCTTAAATAAATATTTTTGTTTCTTTTTTGTCGATTTATAAAAGATTGTTATATTGGTTTCGTTTTTATATACAAACTGTGTTATTTTTCTCGAAAATAAACAACCTATCCTACTGAATGACTTAACCGATTCCGTCATCTCTTATTTCGTTGTTTTTATAACTTGATCTTCGTAACCATCCAAAATTTAAGTATGTTGAGTAGGGTGTCCGTTATTTCCCAAGTTGATTTTTTTTTCGCTGCCGCCCCCTGGATTTTTAGTTCTTGACCTAAAAAAAAATATCTTACATAAATAAGCTCTTAATTACCAAATTAAACCGTGCCCGAATCGAGTTACATTTCCCATTTAAAAAACATGAGAATTTGGAGCTTTTTGGAATTAATTTTTTTCCTTCGAAAAAAATGCCACTACGACTATGATCGATGCATATTCTGATGGGAAATTTAATGCTTTACAAAAAAGTTCTTATAATTTTTCGATAAAATCAATTCTTTAAAAGTTATTTGTGGTTTAAGTTGTGTATATATATAGTTATTATCATAGTTTTTCAGTCTTGCTATGAAGTTTCATGTATTATAGTCATTTATTTCATCTATAAATGTTCCAAAAATTTTATTAAAAAGATTAACAGTTACAGTAACGTTAACAATGCGATGTATCAAATGCATTCTCAATAATATTGCCGCTTATATGTATTTTTTCTGTCTCTATTCACATTTATTTGTTAAGCAATTTTTAGTCGCATTATGATTTATGATAAGTATTTTTGTTTTTAGGAATAATTTGCACTAAATATTGTTTTTTGTTCTTTTTCATGAGTTAAAATATCGATGTATTCTTGAATTAATCGAAGCGCTCTTTCGGCTACATCGTTACCATTGGAAATTAGTAACGATATCTAATCTTTCCAAACAATTGTTATTGGTAGCCCATTTCTCAAAGTTAATCTCGAGGAAATTTTTATTTACGTTGAATCGAACAAAAAATTTAATTTGAATTAATGAAAATTAATTTATTTAATAAGAAAATCAATATTTTTTTTTTTGTAAATTTCATTATCTAAATTAACTATATAGCGTTTAGGAGGAATTAAAATCGAAATTTTCATCACATTTTAATGCTTCAAGGTAGTTGGATCCTGCAAGGCATATCCAAGAAAATTATGAAATTTTTCAAATATATATATAATTCACCACCAAAATTTCAGACCAATTTACCACACCGTTTTTGAATAATCAATTATCGAAATTGCATTCTGCACTCTGCGTATAAATTACGCAATTTCGAAAATTAATTACTCAAAAAACGGTGTGGTGAATTGATTTGAAATTTTGGTGAATTATTAAGATATTTATCTTTCAAAAAAAAATTTCATCCCTGATAGCCACCTTACCTATAACTTACTGTCAATCTACGTCCGCAATTTGAAGCAAACTTGACGGAAAGAGTTGGCAAAGCGAGCGATTACCTATTAGTTACCTATAACTTACTCTGCAAATAGACGTCAAAACTTGCTGTACAAGTATTTCCGTCAAATTGTTGTAAGGTTGAACGGAAATTTAACTACAAGTTTGATTGTTAACTTGTATTCAAGTTGCGGCCGTAGATTTCCATCAATTTGCTTACAACTGTTGTTGAGTGAAGAATTACTGCCAACTTGATGTATAAATTAACCGTAACTGCTGGAAGTCAACACTTACTGAGAAAGCGCTGGCTATCAGGGATAGTTTTCTTAAAACATGCCTTGCAAGACCCAACTACCTTAATCATTTTTCGTTTTACGTGAAGTGATATATTTGGATGAAAAAAAGCCAAAGCAGTTTTCTTACCCGTTAAATACCATATAGTTTTTGAATTTGTGCA
Organism: Cotesia glomerata; assembly: GCF_020080835.1. Taxonomy (NCBI): domain Eukaryota; kingdom Metazoa; phylum Arthropoda; class Insecta; order Hymenoptera; family Braconidae; genus Cotesia; species Cotesia glomerata. Next base: position 17,093,480 of record NC_058163.1, read on the forward strand.
ATACTGCCTTAGAAATTTTCTTATCAGTCGTCCTGTATTGATACACAGTCGTGATATAATTTAAATCGTGGAATGGAACTGATACTGCAAGAGGTTCCACAAACCAAAATGACACATCAATAAATACTAAACTCGTGAAAAATTTAACTTGACTCAAGAGCAAGAATTTTGAACCAAGAACACCATTTTGCAGAAAAATAATTTCTGAAGTCAAGAGGAAAAATTCTCGAATCAAGATATATTTCTTGGTTCAAGAAAATTTTCTTGATTTAAAAATGTTTCTTCTTGACTCGAGAGTGTTATTTTCTTCGAAATGGTGTTCTTGGTTCAAGATTCTTAATCTTAAGTCAAGTTAAATTTTTTATCCGTGTATGAATGAACAAATATCCAAAAGATTTTGTTGCGTTACAAGATCTAACTCGAAAATGTCTTGAAAAATATATATTTTCAACGAACAAATTGCTTTTGACGTCTATCGTGCATGGTAAAATACACCTGGTTTGTAAAATTTGATTTGATCGGCACTCTAATAATGCGATTAAAAATTGCTTAACAAATGAACAAATAAATGTGAATAGAGACAGAAAAAATACATATAAGCGGCAATATTATTGAGAATGCATTCGATACATCGCATTGTTAACGTTACTGCAACTGTTAATCTTTTTAATAAAATTTTTGGAACATTTATAGATGAAATAAATGACTATAACACATGAAACTTCATAGCAAGACTGAAAAACTATGATAATAACTATATATATACACAACTTAAACCACAAATAACTTTTAAAGAATTGATTTTATCGAAAAATTATAAGATAACTTTTTTGTAAAGCATTAAATTTCCCATCAGAATATGCATCGATCATAGTCGTAGTGGCATTTTTTTCGAAGGAAAAAAATTAATTCCAAAAAGCTCCAAATTCTCATGTTTTTTAAATGGGAAATGTAACTCGATTCGGGCACGGTTTAATTTGGTAATTAAGAGCTTATTTATGTAAGATATTTTTTTTTAGGACAAGAACTAAAAATCCAGGAGGCGGCAGCGAAAAAAAATCAACTTGGGAAATAACGGACACCTTAATATTGAGTTTCATTAAGATACGTTACGAATTGTAGACGCTATCGTCGCGAGAAGCCACGTTGTATCGTATAAATATATATATTGTGTCATGGGAAAAATTCCCCATGTCAAAAGACTAGTTTGGCTATTTGTTTTATTTTATTTTTCTCTATCATTATTAATTATTTTGGATAAGCTGAAGGAATGCGGAGATTCGACGCGCCTGTGTCGCCCCAAGCGGCCTTCTGATCAGAGTGTGAAGCTCGAGGTAAGACTTATAACCGAAAACGCGCCGAATTTGTATTGATAAAATTAATAAAAGTTTAAAATATAAAAGCGCCTAGAAAATGGAAACAGAAGTACTACAGTTTCTATCGTAGTATGGAGTTTAAAGGGAGGAGGTAGCGTAGTATTGACAACTACTGAGAGTTAAGTGTATACTGAGAGAAAGTAAGTGGAGAATGACCCGGTAGCTTAACTGGTAAAGCATCCTGACATGTAATCGGGGAGATCCAGGTTCGATTCCTGGCTTGGTTAATTTTTCATGGATTTTTCAAAGTTGCCCTTTATTCTCAGTAGCTTTCCATCGTTAATACTTAACATATAGTCGAACAGATACTAGCATTCACCATCAACTAGTGTTCAAGTTCGATGGTTGTCCATCGACCTAACTATCCGAAGACGAATTGTCTCAAATTGTTAGTGAAGATGGAAATTTCCATCCACTTGAAATTAGATTTATACTAGCATGAAAATGACCGAATAGGTGATAACGGGTTAGAAGAATTATAATAAAAATCACGGTTGATAAAATTAATAAAAGATTAATTATTGTATTATGAAGTATAATTACTATTAAGCATTTGCGATCCACCGACGGACCGAATTGAGTTTTATTATTTTGTTTTTATTATTAATTAATTTCAGCAAAATTAATTGTTTATTTTATCGTATAAGTAATTATAAATTAATTCGGGATTTTTACGAGCCGTTGACGGACCGAATTTAATTCTTTACTTAATTATTAATTAATTTGAGCAAAACTAATTGTTTATTACCTTGTATTATCAATTATAAGTTAAATTGGGAATTTTGCGCGCCATTGACGGACCGAATTTAATTTTTCGTTATGATTAATTAATTTGAAGATCGATTAATTGCTTACGTCATCGTAGTATTAATTATAAGTCATTTAAATTATTATCTGCGAGCAACTGACGTATCAATATTATTGTTGTTTCTTTTAGTTATTATTGTTCGTTCATTCGGCGAAGAATTAACTGTTATTATAGTAATTTTTGGAAAATTATTAATAATTCTTGGTGACTGTTAAAATAAATTGTTGACTGGACATTCGGCGATTACTGATTTTTTGTTTTTCTTTTTTCCGAGCTTACTTAGATTTAAGCATTTTACGTTTCGCCGTTCATTCGAATTTTAAATCTCTTCGTCATTGACCCACCGCCCGACGACAAACGACAACGACTTCGAATCGTGGAACGGTAAATTCCTGGCGCCAAACTACCTTCGAAACCTAGGTAAGCCATTTTAGGTGGTGCTCTCCGGCCCTGTCGACGCCAGTGCCGGTGAAAAGACCATTATAATATACATGGATCATTCCATGTCAAATCGACCAATAGTTGGAATCGACCCCTTCCGACTTGGATGAAATTTGGTCACAAGTTTGTTTTTATCATAAAACAAAGTTGTGCCAAAGGAAAAAATTTTAAAAATTTTTTTCGAAAAGTTATGCAAAATTCAAAATTTCGCAATTTTTCCAGTTTTTCAATTTTGTTTTTGTAATATCTCGAAAACTATTATAGTTACAGACATGGGACTAAGTTCATTTTAAAGGGGATAGGACTATAAGTAAAAATTTTTTTTGGGTAAAATTTTTGAAAAATCAAAAAGTGGGAAAATTTTGAAATTTTTAAAATCTTAAAAATCAAAGCCCGCTATAAAATTTTTAGCTCATTTTTTTTTACAGAGTACCTCTTACTAATCTTAAAATATCCTGAAATTTTCAAGAGGGTGTTTTTTTTTCTTAGAAGATATAGAAAAGATAAAGAAAATAATTTTTTTTTTAAACTTCAGATGATCTTAAGTTAAATAATTATTTAATTTACTCATAAAGTTTTTTCTACTTCATAATTACCATGTAAGATTTCACTAGCGGTCTCTCTTTTCCATGAAAAGATTCTTCTAAAGATCAGCTAATTTATTGTTTACTACAGTAAAAAGTGACAACAATTTCTAAGTACTGCTGTGAATAATATTGTTTATCTTACAACGTTTTAAATTTTGTGTCTTGTTACAAAGTCAATAATGAAAAAAGATAAGTGTTCAATTGGTTTATTTCGAAATGAAAAATGCTCTGAAGGAAAATTAATTGATTGTCATGATTTTTCCGATGCATATCGAATTTCTTTGAGTGCGAGAAGTGGAACAGTTGTTAATTCTATTTGCAGTGACCACAACAAACAATTCCATGTCGATTACATTTATAATCAGAAATTTTGTGCTGATCCGTATAAAATTCATGTTGTTAAAATACTTAAATCATTAAAAGTAGTTAGTTTTGAATTCTATAATCGATCTAAAAGCATCGTACCTTTTATTTCACCGAGAAGTAAATTGTGTATTTCATATACAAAAAAAATTCATGATGAACTAAAAAACCATCATGAAATCGAATTTGAAGCCCAACAATAGATCGTCTTAATGCTATTTCAAATTTGTTCAGTTTATCTCCAATAAAAAGAAAGGATTTAGATCGATCAAGAACTTACGCCCAACTTAAATATTGTGAGATAAAATCTAAGTTACATTCATGCTTCGAACATGTTATGGATGATACATTGTACACGATTGACTATAAAACTTCAGTCATTGACGATGATTCAGAAATTACTGGAAAAAAAATAATACTTGAATTGAAAAAAAAATTTGATAGTACAAGCAAATCGAAAGAAAAAATGCAAATATTATCTGTACTACCATCAAGTTGGTCAACAGAAAAAATTGTATTTTTGGTGCATCAACGTACATGATAAAAAAGGTAAAAGAAAAAGTACAACAAGATGGTATTTTATTTATTCCTGATGAAAACAAAGGCCACTCTTTACTGAAAGCTGCTGAAGATAGAGTTCAAGAGTTTTTTAGAAGTCAAAATGTCAGTCAAGAATTACCCGGCAAAAAAGAATACAAATCTGTTATTGAAAATGGTCAACGAGTGCAAAAGCAAAAACGGTTAGTATTGGGTAACTTAACCGAAATTTACCAATCGTTTCAACAAAAATACCCATTTGATAAAGTAGGTTTATCAAAATTTGCGACCGCGACCGCGTCGACGGCCCGGGCTACGGCATTTATGCATTTAGTTTTAGTTTTGTTTATGAGTTGAATTATTTTGTTAATTATTAATTATTATTGATTATTATTATTTTTATTTGTTATTAATTAATTATTAATAATCATTGGAAACGACGTTGAAAAGTAAAAAGGGAATTTGTTAGTTCGCCATCACCGCGATAGATGGCGTCGCTTGTTCGCTCACAGTAAAAATCGCCGAGCTAATATAAGCGAACCCGCGTCGTGATAATTTTTGTTCTTTTCAAACCAAAGAACAAAAATTGACTTCATCTGAAATTAATAATTGATTAAAATATTTCGAATAAATTCGAAATATCCAATTAATAATTAATTTTTAAGTCCCAGCGACTATTTAGTATAGCAAAATAATTTTACGAAAATTATTTATTTTGTATGAAGATTATTTTCTAAGTGTCGTGAATGAATTTGTATGGAAATGTATTTTGATTTGAATTTATGAAATCTGTTAATTTGATTGAATAAATTTAATATTTAATTTCGGAAATTTAAATAAAAACTTAGAAACTTTCGGGGATTTCCCGAAGTTCGACGGCGAGCGATAGGTGGCGATAATTCGCCAATAATTTTCGCTGTTAGTAATAATTTTCGGGTTGATAAAGCCCGAAAAATATCCGCCGTTGAGCAACCTTTCTCTGGGGTTAATTTCTCGTCTAGAGACTTCTGGCCGAGGAATTAGAAGAGGGTCCACTCTACCTGATGCGGACTACCACAGGTAAGTGAACTTGATCTCCTACGAGAAAAGGCGACTCTCCACCTGGAGGCCTTCAGCCAAAAGGTGGCAACCACAGCCGATTAGGTGGGGCGAGGTGGATTTTATTCACTCTCCCCTTGGGAATCGCGAAGTAAGGCGAAGTCAGGGATCGCGCACCAGAGGGCCGACGGAAGGGAATTAGCGACGCGTTTTTGTAAGCAACGGGAGTATGATATTACCGAATTCGGTAATGATATTAGTAAGCGCCGTGTATGTATGGGTTTTGTTTAATTAATCGCCGTTATTGTAAAATGTATAAATCCACAGATTCGGTAGAATCTGGCGCCAAGTCCCGTTCAAACGGAGCGCTAGACTACCGAGTATATTTACTGTAAGCAGAACGGTATTTTGAGGTTGCATAATTTTATTAATTTTACAGACCTTTTTTTCCTTCAAGAATACTTTATGATAATACGTTACATCTTATATTATCAATATTAACTAATTATAGTTAGTGATAAATATGAATTCTATTTAAAATTCATAAAATTCACTGGCACAAACTATAGCGACCCAGATTTTTAGATTTTAACTTTTTTCTTATGGGGAACATAACCTCCCGATGATAGAAAAGTATGAAACTATAGTTAAAAAAAAAGGTGGATACGCGACGGAAGCTTATGCGCTGTGAGCACGTGTGTATATTATAAATATATATATGTCGCTGTATAACGTGTTATAGGTGTGGTGCTGTAAGCGCTTAATGCATCCAACGCGAACGCACCCAAAGATATTTCACATCCTGGATTTACACATGCCGGGGTGCGTTGGAATTATTTTTACGTAAAGTATAGCTTAATGGAAATAGTTTTCCATGAAAAGAAAAATGCAGCCAACGTAATATTAAAGTTGGTACTGTAGAATAGATGAAGTAAACTAAAATCTTAGAGACTCTCACAAATGTTAATGAACTAAAGTATCTTGTCTGCAATTATTTTGTTATTTATTCACTTTTAATTTCCAACAAAACAGTATTGAAATTAAATGATCAATTTTTTGAGTTACAAAAATTATCAAGTTTTTTTCTACGATTATATGAAATATAAAGATTTTGATTGATAATTTAGTTTATTAATCTTAACCAAAGAGTATATGCGGCTTATTTATATAAAATTTTATTAATGCAACTAGATATTGTACGAAAAATAAAGATTAATTTATTAATATTACAATTTTAGGAACATTTAATTTTCGCGGGATTTAATTTTCGCGGGAAAGGTACAAATTTTGAATTAAACATTTTTTTAATTACAAAAAATGTTAAGATTTTTTTTATTATAAAATCTTAAGAATTAACTATCAAACAACTTTACATGTGAATTTTTTAAAATTATTCATATTTTCTTCTAATTAAATTTTATTTAGTAACAACAGTCAATACTTAAAAGAGCTAAAATTGTTTGGGTTTGCTTTCATCGAAAAAGTCAGCTAATCAAAGTCTTAAGGTGCAATTTCATGCTGACGCTTGTCGCTGGCTTAGAGCAGCGGAAGGAGCCGAGAGCGACCGAAGTCCGTTGCCCCTCGCGCGCCAAAGTTCCACCACCAAACCGCCAGCATTTACTCCAATACATGGAAGCTGAGCACGTTCGTGAGTCGGCAAGCCAAAAGTGAGGCTTGGAAAAAAATGAAGTCAGCGCGAGGATCCTCGCGTGTGACGTCATGCGTCAAATTTTTTATGTTTTCAGGTTCTTCTTTTATAAATTATAAATTATAATAATAATAATAATAATTATTATTATTATTATTATTATTTATCATTAATAATTGTTATTACGTTTAATGCTTACTCGGAATTCCTAAATGCAAGTTAAATATAAATTACCACTGTGTCCTTGTAAGATGCCTTGATAGGCGCGCGGCAAATTTTTTGGCTCGGGTGCCTAAAGTACCGGGTTCGAGAACTCGGCAATTTTTTTTTTTTTATTTTTTTTTAAACAAAAATATTTTTTATTTTGTTTTTTTAATACAAATTACTGTTATTACTTGTTAATTTTTTTTTTTGCTTATAATTAAATTTTTACACAAGCAAACGTATAAAATTTATTATTAAAATTGTAATTATTGTTTTATTGTTATTCTTAGTATTATTATTATTATTGTTATCATTATCATTATTATTATTGTTAATATTATGGTTAATAGTTAATGATAACTTGAAATTCCTAAACGCAATTTAAATATAAGTTACTACTCATTCTCAATAAGCTGCCTTGATAGGCGCGCGGTAAATCTTTTGGCTCGGGTGCCTAAAGTACCGGCTTCGAGAACTCAGCAATGTTTTTTTTTTTTTTCAAACAAAAATTTTGTTTCATTTTTTTTTTTTTTTCATTTTTATAATTTTTTTTTTTATCTCTTTCCACGTTACCCATGGGGTAAGATAAAATGGTACGCACTTTTTTTAACGTGGTATCCCCAGTAGGTCTAATCCACGAAAAAATCAAAAGAAACCTTCAAATCCAAGTATCTTAAAGATTGCACATAAATAATTAAAGCTAACCATTTGGTATAAAAATATATTCTAATCACAGCCAAAATATTGAATAAATATTTTAGAAAAAAATTAATTCTACATTTAACCTATTCGATAAATTCGTAAACGTCCCAGTTTTCATCTGGGTTGTAAGCTTGCAAGCGAAGTTTTTCTTTTGATTTTGTGTCTTCCTTATTATATAAATTATTCGCGTCCATTTTCGAAAGATGTTCCCTATCTATATTTGCAGTGGTCGCACTGTCCCCCCTAGTCCTCATAGCTGTTTTCACGACGCAAAGTGAATTGAGTGTACTCGCGTCAAGACCATTCCTTTTTTTTTTTTTACGTCTGGGATGAGTGAGAACGCTCTTTCAGCCGCAGCATTTGAATGAGGTAATGCCCTCACTATACCCAGCAATAAACGCAAACTATCGTACCGAAAACCACCATCAGAATCGGTAACAGAGCAAATTGCCATCCACATTTCATCAAATGACAATTTGCCCCATTCTTCCTTCTGAAGGTCATTTTCGTGATGTAAGGATTGCCACTCGCGAGTAACACTTTCTTCGTCGGTAACACGCAAATGGCGACAAACGTTAATCACGAAAGCGAGTGTCTTGCTGCGATCCGAATAAAATAACGCGGGATATCTCTCGAATACCGTCAAACTTTTTAAAAACGGGTCATCGAACGGAAGTCTTTTGACGATTTGCTGTGCCGCAGTAACGTAGAACTGAAGGCATTTTTGACGGAATGTGTCGATTTCCGCTTGTGGAGTCCCTTCAGAAAGTTTATTTTTTAAATATTCGTTACAATCATGACCAACATCAATTTCGGATAAATCAAGCTGATTTGCGCCATTTTCGAATTTGATTTCACGAGCATATGCATCGAATATTTCTGGCTGCAACACAGCAGGTTTCAAAAATTTCTGTAGAGTCTCCAGAAGCATCATTTTTGAATAAGGCTGCAAGCAGTGAACTAAAGTTTTTTTCATTTTGAAAAAAAGCGTTTATTGAAAAATCTAGTGTGAAATGCAAAAAGCATCAATGGCATTTTAAAATTTCAAGAAGTTCATCTGAAAGACTGTTCAGCCATCAGTGTATCCCAATTTTTTAAAATTTTATCAATCGCGGAATGACGCGACAACCATCTTGTTTCAGCATATCGCGTTATTTTCGATGGATAGCCATCTTTCGCGATTTTCAAAAAACTTTTCAGGATCGTCCGTTGAAAATAACGCGATATGCTGAAACAAGATGGTTGTCGCGTCATTCCGCGATTGATAAAATTTTAAAAAATTGGGATACACTGATGGCTTTTTTAACTGAACAGTCTTTCGAAAAAGGCAAACAAGCAGATGAACTTCTTGAAATTTTAAAAATGCCATTGACAAAAGCATATTTGCTTTTTTTGCATTTCACACTAGATTTTTTCAATAAATTAAACGCTTTTTTTCAAAATGAAAAAAACTTTAGTTCACTGCTTGCAGCCTTATTCAAAAATGATGCTTCTGGAGACTCTACAGAAATTTTTGAAACCTGCTGTGTTGCAGCCAGAAATATTCGATGCATATGCTCGTGAAATCAAATTCGAAAATGGCGCAAATCAGCTTGATTTATCCGAAATTGATGTTGGTCATGATTGTAACGAATATTTAAAAAATAAACTTTCTGAAGGGACTCCACAAGCGGAAATCGACACATTCCGTCAAAAATGCCTTCAGTTCTACGTTACTGCGGCACAGCAAATCGTCAAAAGACTTCCGTTCGATGACCCGTTTTTAAAAAGTTTGACGGTATTCGAGAGATATCCCGCGTTATTTTATTCGGATCGCAGCAAGACACTCGCTTTCGTGATTAACGTTTGTCGCCATTTGCGTGTTACCGACGAAGAAAGTGTTACTCGCGAGTGGCAATCCTTACATCACGAAAATGACCTTCAGAAGGAAGAATGGGGCAAATTGTCATTTGATGAAATGTGGATGGCAATTTGCTCTGTTACCAATTCTGATGGTGGTTTTCGGTACGATAGTTTGCGTTTATTGCTGGGTATAGTGAGGGCATTACCTCATTCAAATGCTGCGGCTGAAAGAGCGTTCTCACTCATCCCAGACGTAAAAAAAAAAAAAGGAATGGTCTTGACGCGAGTACACTCAATTCACTTTGCGTCGTGAAAACAGCTATGAGGACTAGGGGGGACAGTGCGACCACTGCAAATATAGATAGGGAACATCTTTCGAAAATGGACGCGAATAATTTATATAATAAGGAAGACACAAAATCAAAAGAAAAACTTCGCTTGCAAGCTTACAACCCAGATGAAAACTGGGACGTTTACGAATTTATCGAATAGGTTAAATGTAGAATTAATTTTTTTCTAAAATATTTATTCAATATTTTGGCTGTGATTAGAATATATTTTTATACCAAATGGTTAGCTTTAATTATTTATGTGCAATCTTTAAGATACTTGGATTTGAAGGTTTCTTTTGATTTTTTCGTGGATTAGACCTACTGGGGATACCACGTTAAAAAAAGTGCGTACCATTTGATCTTACCCCATGGGTAACGTGGAAAGAGATAAAAAAAAAAATTATAAAAATGAAAAAAAAAAAAAAATGAAACAAAATTTTTGTTTGAAAAAAAAAAAAAAACATTGCTGAGTTCTCGAAGCCGGTACTTTAGGCACCCGAGCCAAAAGATTTACCGCGCGCTTATCAAGGCAGCTTATTGAGAATGAGTAGTAACTTATATTTAAATTGCGTTTAGGAATTTCAAGTTATCATTAACTATTAACCATAATATTAACAATAATAATAATGATAATGATAACAATAATAATAATAATAGTAAGAATAACAATAAAACAATAATTACAATTTTAATAATAAATTTTATACGTTTGCTTGTGTAAAAATTTAATTATAAGCAAAAAAAAAAAATTAACAAGTAATAACAGTAATTTGTATTAAAAAAACAAAATAAAAAATATTTTTGTTTAAAAAAAAATAAAAAAAAAAAAATTGCCGAGTTCTCGAACCCGGTACTTTAGGCACCCGAGCCAAAAAATTTGCCGCGCGCCTATCAAGGCATCTGACAGGGACACAGTGGTAATTTATATTTAACTTGCATTTAGGAATTCCGAGTAAGCATTAAACGTAATAACAATTATTAATGATAAATAATAATAATAATAATTATTATTATTATTATTATTATTATAATTTATAATTTATAAAAGAAGAACCTGAAAACATAAAAAATTTGACGCATGACGTCACACGCGAGGATCCTCGCGCTGACTTCATTTTTTTCCAAGCCTCACTTTTGGCTTGCCGACTCACGAACGTGCTCAGCTTCCATGTATTGGAGTAAATGCTGGCGGTTTGGTGGTGGAACTTTGGCGCGCGAGGGGCAACGGACTTCGGTCGCTCTCGGCTCCTTCCGAGCAACATCGACGCTGCTCGCTCACGGATACAGTAGTGTATCATTGTGTGGCGTGTGGGTAGAGGTCTAGGGAAAGGGTAACTTTTACCCACGATCTGGCTGCACTGGCTTAGAGCGTCAAATGAGCTTAAATTGTATACAGTTTCGACTGGAGCGCCATCTTAAATTAATGCAGCGTCAGTCAAAACTAAACATTGTTTAGTTCGTAAGAATCAGCGTCAAGCGTCAGCATGAAATTGCACCTTAAGGAAGTCCTTTCGCTCCAGTTGAGTCATAACAACTGTAGTAGTAAATTTTCAATAAATTAAAATACAAAACCCATAAAAATTCCTAAAATTAAAAAATAAATAGTATATGAGGCATTAATCGTTGAAATTTTGAAAATTAAAAAAAAAAATAGTTAAATACAAAAATTAATTTGACTGTTGTAAATCAGCTGTTAGTAACCTGTTCGTGATTTGGCAACGCTTTATTTCGGTTGTTTACATTTTCATCTGCACAATATAACCTTAACCGTGTTTAACTTTTTGCAGACAGTGTAAATAAATAAATTAATTAAAAATGTTTAGTCACAAAACCATAACATTCTAATGTCTCATGGCAGGAATGCTAGTATTTTTTAATTATTGTTTTATTTTTCAATTATGAATTATGAAAATTTGTTAACAATAAATTAACTAATAAGTATGCATGAAACACATAAGCGCGTTAAAGTTTAGTTTGAATTTATTGAATTGTCTGAAGCTCGCGCGCTACGCAACGTTGCCAAATCTTTTGACTCCATTTTATTGTAGGTAACTTGAGAATTTTTTGTGATTTTTAAATATTAATTTCTCAATAAATATATCGGTAACTGATATATTTTATTGCAAAAAAAGAAACCTGAATATTTCGAAAATCTGATTTTTAGTTTTTTTTTACTTCATCTAATCCATGACTGATAGTATAATTCGAGAAATACTGCAAACGTCTGATTTTCTCGTAAGACTCTGAACAAATACTAACATTTAAAAATTTTATTTTTTCAAAAATTTATCCGCTAAAGTATAAATTTAAACCTCACTATAAGATAAATAAGGACCTTAACTATTAGAAAAACATTAAATTTACTCATAATCTAATATTTTTTATTTTACATTGGCGGCGAAAGGACCTCCTTAAGTAATTCTGTTCGAGCGGTGTACAGAACTACGATATCTCAGTAGTAGGTGTCTGTAGATGGCATTTCAATCGAATTGAGCAGAAGTTTTAAACGACGATATTCTTTACATAACACTTATATTAATTATGAGTTTGACGAATTGTGTTAATTCTTAACAACAATATCATAATAACAATAAATAATCATTAAAATAATAATAATAACGACAATACCAACAATAACAATAAAGATAACACTGAAAGTTGTCATAATAGTAACAATAAATTAATGATGAAAATAATAGTAATAATAATATTTATCATTATGAATATTATTGTTATTAAATTATTAAGCATTAAAGTATTAAATTTAAATTTACAACTACCACAACTACAAAAAATGTTAAAATTTTTTTTCGAATTTATGTGAAATTAAAAGCTTACAATCGATAATTTAGTTTATTAATCTAAGCCAAAGAGTATTCGCGGCTTATTTATATAAAATTTTATTAATGCTGCTAGATATTGTACGAAAAGTGATACTTAAAATGATTTATATTGAAACTTTATAATCATTCAATTTCTGCGGGAAAAATACAAACTTTGAATTGAAAATTTTTTTAATAACAAATAATGTTAAAAATTTTTTTTAATATAAAATCCCTAGAATTAATTATTAAATAACTTTCCATATGTATTTTTCTAAATATATTTTCTTTTAATTCAATTGCATTTATTACCTAGAGTCAATACTTAAAAGAGCTAGAATTGTTTGATTTTGCTTTCTTCGGAAGTCAGCTGATCAAGATCTGAGTAATTCTGTTCGAGCCCTGTACAGATACTACAAACGTCTTGATGATTGTAGCCTGTAGATGGCACTACTTGTTAATTAAGCGAAGTTTGAAACGATGATATTTCTTACATAATACGAATATTATTTATAAGTTTACGAATTGTGATATTTACTAACAACAACATGATATTGACACTAAATAATAATGAAAATAATAATAATTATAATAACGACAATATTAACAATGACAATATGGATAATACTAAAAATATTTATAATGGTAAAAATAAATTGATAATACGATTTATTATTATTATTATCATTGATATTGTTTTTAAATTATTAAGAATTAAAGTATTAAATTCAAATTTAAAATTTTATCAATGCTGCTAGATATTGTACGAAAAGTAATACTTTAAATGATTTATATTGAAACTTTATAAACATTCAATTTCCGCGGAAAAAATACAAACTTTGAATTAAAAATTTTTTTAAAAACAAAAAATGTTAAAATATTTTCTTTAATATAAAATCCCTAGAATTAATTATTAAATAACTTTCCATCTGTATTTTTCTAAATATGTTTTCTTTTCATTTAGTTGCATTTATTAACTAGAGTCAATATTTAAGGGCCAGTTTTTCAATCTAGGATAAAATTTTATCTAATGATAAAGTATATCTATATATTTCATATATATAAATATACTGGCATCATAATTTTATCCTGGATAAAATTTTATCTTGATTTGAAAAACTGGCCCTAAAAGAGCTAGAATTGTTTGATTTTGCTTTCTTCGGAAAAGTCAGCTGATCAAGATCTGAGTAATTCTGTTCGAGCAATGTACAGATACTACAAACGTCTTGATGATTGTTGCCTGTAGGTGGCACTACTTGTTAATTAAGCGAAGTTTGAAACGATGATATTTCTTACAAAATACGGATATTATTTATAAGTTTACGAATTGTGATATTTACTAGCAACAATATGATATTGACACTATATAATAATTAAAATAATAATAATTATAATAACGACAATATTAACAATGACAATAAGGATAATACTAAAAATATTTATAATGGTAAAAATAAATTGATAATATGGTTTATCATTATTATCATTGATATTGTTTTTTAATTATTAAGTATTTAAGTATTAAATTCAAATTTACAACTATCACAACTACAAAATTTAAAAAATTTTTCAAAATATATGTGAAATTAAAAGCTTACAACTGATCATTTAGTTTAATAATCTGAGCTAAAAAGTATTCGCGGCTTATTGATATAAAATTTTATCAATGCTGCTAAATATTGTACGAAAAGTGATACTTTAAATGATTTATATTGAAACTTTATAAACATTCAATTTCCGCGGGAAAAATACAAACTTTGAATTGAAAATTTTTTTAATAACAAATAATGTTAAAATTTTTCTTTAACATAAAATCCCTAGAATTAATTAGTGAATAACTTTCCATATGTATTTTTCTAAATATATTTTCTTCTAATTCAATTGCATTTATTAACTAGAGTCAATACTTAAAAGAGCTAGAATTGTTCGATTTTTCTTTCTTCGGAAAAGTCAGCTGATCAAGATCTGAGTAATTCTGTTCGAGCACTGTACAGATACTACAAACGTCTTGATGATTGTAGCCTGTAAGTAGCACTACTTGTTAATTAAGCGAAGTTTGAAACGATGATATTTCTTACATAATACGAATATTATTTATAAGTTTACGAATTGTGATATTTACTAACAACAATATGATATTGACACTAAATAATAATGAAAATAATAATAATTATAATAACGACAATATTAACAATGACAATAAGGATAATACTAAAAATATTTATAATGGTAAAAATAAATTGATAATATGGTTTATCATTTGTCACAGGGTTTTTATTCCCTGTGTGCGTCCCTCCCTGCGCCTAAATTTGGCAACAGATCCACACTCGGTGTGTCTCTGAATTTATTATTTTATATTTATTCATTAATTTATTTATTGAATTCAATATTATTAGTATTATTTATATTTGAAATTTCTAATATTATGGTTATTAATTTAAGAATGAATTTTATCTTTATTTCAGACATTTATAATGAATTATTTATAATTTATTATTATTATTATTATTTGTGTGCATTGCCGTAAATCATTGTCATATAGTACCTAATTTTACTATGAGTGATAAATCATAGCCTTTACTCGCACGGGTGAGGCCCTACAATATCGATCGCGAGCAAAGAGTTCATTGAATTAGGGAAAATGGCTAGAGAGGCCCTTGTTGTCGAACACGAGGCCTCAAACGGTTTACGGTGACAAAAATTGAGCAGACACGCGGTGGCCCGCTTGGTGTGAGGTATACACGCGGGACCTCCGCTATTGTAAGGAGTGTGGATTTGGTGCCTTGGGTTGAGTTTCCTTTTTGGTAAGTACTCACAAGTTGAGATCGATTAATATCCGCACACCGCTGTCTCCTGGCTTAAATAATTTATTCTTTTATTGTTTAACTAAATTCACTATCGATTTATCGGGTCGATCCCGTAGCGAGTAAGGGTTATTGTAAGGGAATACTTATACCTATCCCGAAAGCCTCGTGTGGGTCCCTGAAATGGCCAGCAATTACTAATTAAAGCATTACACTTACATTAATTATTATTACGTTTGTAAATAATATTGAAAAACTAATATCTAAAATTATCGTTTATATTGGTTTAATTGTTTGAAATCTATTATAAAGTTCCATAAAGGATTTTATTCTGTTATTCGGAAAGCAGATTTAGTTTTAAGTAACACCGTTTATGAATAAATAATTTATTTCTGTTAATATTTTCTGATTCATTAATGATTTATTTTATGTAAGTTACTTCCCGGATTACTTCCCTGTCATCCGTCCTTTATTTTAGCATGATCTTTCGGAATATTACATAGATTTAATTACTTATTGTTTCTTACTCTGTATTTTACCCTAATTTTATTTTAATTGTACTGCAACCTGCGCTTTTCATCCGCATTAACTCGAATCGTTAATTGACCGTCCGGCGCGGCCCCTGAAATTGTTATTATTTTTGGTAATTTTTCACAAAAATTACCTGGCGTCCAAATGTGCACTAACTCAGCCTGAGGGGTTTCCGGGTTAATTTATTATATATTTAAAAGGGCGAGAGTAAAATACCCTACCCAGCCGATATCTCCGCCATCAGCCGAATTTAGTTAAATTTTGGGGAAAAGTATTGTTACACATTATTATCATTGATATTGTTTTTTAATTATTAAGTATTAAAGTATTAAATTCAAATTTACAACTATCACAACTACAAAATTAAAAAAATTTTTCAAAATATATGTGAAATTAAAAGCTTACAACTGATCATTTAGTTTATCAATCTGAGCTAAAAAGTATTCGCGGCTTATTGATATAAAATTTTATCAATGCTGCTAGATATTGCACGAATAGTGATACTTTAAATGATTTATATTAAAACTTTATAAACATTCAATTTCCGCGGGAAAAATACAAACTTTGAATTAAAAATTTTTTTAAAAACAAAAAATGTTAAAATATTTTTTTTAATATAAAATCCCTAGAATTAATTATTAAATAACTTCCCATTCGTATTTTTCTAAATATACTTTCTTTTCATTTAGTTGTATTTATTAACTAGAGTCAATATTTAAGGGCCAGTTTTTCAATCTAGGATAAAATTTTATCTAATGATAAAATATATCTATATATTTCATATATATAAATATACTGGCATCATAATTTTATCCTGGATAAAATTTTATCTTGATTTGAAAAACTGGCCCTAAAAGAGCTATAATTGTTTAATTTTGCTTTCTTCGGAAAAGTCAGCTTATCAAGATCTGAGTAATTCTGTTCGAGCAATGTACAGATACTACAAACGTCTTGATGATTGTTGCCTGTAGGTGGCACTACTTGTTAATTGAGCGAAGTTTGAAACGATGATATTTCTTACATAATATTTATTAACCAGTCTAAATACACAACAGACTAAACGTTGTTCGAGTTCTACTTTCTTGGGATAAACCAGCTGTTCAGTGTCTGGGGAATTTTCATTGAAGATAGTGTACATTCTATAATCTCATGGTTGTTGCCTGTAGATGGCACTGTCATTCAATTCGGCGGGTTTTAAATAATCTTAATCTCTTGATAATACGTAACATAACTATGCGTTTGATACATTGTGTCATTTACTAACAACAATATCATAATAACAATAAATAATATTGGTAATCATAATAACAACAACAATAATAGTAATCATAATCCGAACAAAAACAGTTTCACTGTAAAAAAATCGCGCCAAGTCCACGTTCATAAGACTATTAAGGAAAAAAAAATTTTTTTTTTTCTTTACAAAAAGATATAAAATAGAAAAATGAAAAAATCAACAAACTCGATAGAGTCTGGCGCCAAGTTCCGTTCTCAAGCCAGACTACCGAGTGTGTATATACCGTAAGCAGAACGGTTTTTTGAGGTTACAAATTTTTTTTCAAATTTATTTGGATTTTTTTTCTATATGATATTTTATAATAGTAGTTCATGCTTTTTATTACGCGTATTACTTGATTATTATCAATTATCTTTATAATTTCTATTTAAAATTATTAAAAATAATCAGCACAAACTATAGCGACCCTGATTTTTAGATTTTAACTTTTTTCTTATGTAAAAAGCGGACGGCCAGAGACTAAATAATATAAGGATGCATGCTAATCTTATAATAGATGGGAAACTACAGTGAAAAAAAGATATTTGACAGCTTGCAATTACACACGCCAGGCGGCGCAAGAATAACTTTCATATGAACTATAGCTTAAAGGGGATAGTTTGCCACCGGAAATGTATTAAATTAAAATTGTCAATTTTTATTATAATTACAAAAAATATTGAAATCCGAACAAAAACAGTTTCACTGTAAAAAATTGCGCCAAGTCCACGTTCATAAAACTCATCTCAATAACATTTGCACTTTACAAAAAAAATTAGGCTCGTTTTAATAATTTTCATTCTCTACAACAAGATGTGAAATACAAAAAAATACCAAGAAACCGTCATAATGTTGAAAAAATTGAAAAAAAATTTGTTGAAAATTGAAAAATAAAAAAAAAAAATTTTTATCGTACTTGGCGCGCGTCATTGAGTACCCCAAATTTTTTCAGGATAAATAAACATCCTTTTAATGCTGAGAAATTTATAAGTAAGTCAACCTATGTTATTTCATAATAAGTTTTACAAAAGTTAGGTAAAATTGACATGTCATACGCAGTTATGCAAACTACATATAAGTCGATACGCATGCATACGTTGGGTCGGTTGCATTGTGAGAATTGTGTTTACTAAAAAATAAAACATATGGCCGACTAAATTGGGACAATGCGGTGTGATTGCCAATCAAAATGTGTTAATTACAATTAAACGCAGCAATATCAAACTTTAATATTGCATAAGGTTCTTCATTAAAGATTAATGACGAAGCTGAAAAAAAATGAATCCAAAAATTTTATATAATTTCAGATTTCTTGAACACACCACCATATTGACAGTTGTTCTCACTAAAGATCTAAAAAAAATTTTAAGAACGGGTTTTTTCACTAAAACTGATAATTAATACACTAAGCAATGTTTTCAATGAGTTCAGTATCCTTGACTAATGAAATCTATATAAATTAATTAATAATATGATTATATATATACAAGCGAAATCGATTTTTCTTGAGTTGAAATTCTTCCAAAAAAATTTGGGGTACTCAATGACGCGCGCCAAGTACGATAAAAAATTTTTTTTTTATTTTTTAATTTTCAACAAATTTTTTTTCAATTTTTTCAACATTATGACGGTTTCTTGGTATTTTTTTGTATTTCACATCTTTTTGTAGAGAATGAAAATTATTAAAACGAGCCTAATTTTTTTTGTAAAGTGCAAATGTTATTGAGATGAGTTTTATGAACGTGGACTTGGCACAATTTTTTACAGTGAAACTGTTTTTGTTCGGATTTAATGATACTTCGATCGTAATTTTGAGTGCGGTCCTTGATTTAGTCGTAGTTTTTGCTTTTGTTGAGTAGACTAGAAGAGTTAAAAATTCATAAGTATTAAAAAACTACGCTTTCTTGATTTTTTTTTTAATTAAATATCTCAGGAACAAATCAACCAATTTTGACGAACTTCGCAGCGTTCGACACAGTTTTTTGAGCAGTAATAGTCAACCTCATACGTTAAAAATGAGTCAATAAGAAAATTTTAAGTTAGGGTAAATGTTCCAGTAGTTGACCGCTTTCATAAAAAAGTCCAAAAATTATTATTAACTGCATTTTTTATGACCCTGAAATTTATTTTTAACTATTGTTGAACTTATAATCATTACAATGAATAGGTATTCTAAATATTATTTAATTTTTAGAACATCGAAAATAATTCATGAAAATTTTTCACCGCATGATCTGACTAAAATCCGTCAATCACTATAGTAGAGTATCCGAGAGGCGACTACATGTTTTAGTTAACAAAAAAGTTTCTATTAGGTTAATCTTGCCAAATTAAATTCTGAAGTAGTCTTTAATAGTTTCTTAACAAATCTTTTCATAAGATTTGACAAAAAAAAAAAAAAATAAATAAATAAATACCAATTCAACGACCGGTCAGACACTGGCACAATAAAACACCGTTGTACCATCAATAAATGACTTCGGTCATCTATTGGAAGGGGTCATCCATAAATTATGTCACACCTTAAGGGGGGGGGGGAGTATCACCAGAATGTGACATTGTGTGACAAGGGGCAGGGGGGGTCAAAAGCTTTGTGACGTCACATTGTGGCGTCATCAATTCGTGACGGTTGAAAATTTTATGGTAAAATAGAAAAATCAAAATTTCGACATCTGTAAATAAAGAAATCAATAAAAGGAAAATCTTTATAAGCATCAATTTAAACAAAATTGAATAAATAATTCATTTTAAAAAATAGTTCACAAACCTCCATGAGTAGCTAACTGTGATAAATACGACACTCACTGTTTTAAAATTATCGACTCATGAAGGTTTGTCGACCTCCAGGAAGATGCGGATCAGTCTGCAAAAATACACACGCTATCATAAAAATGTCTAGGTTATTTTTTGGAGTGTAGGGAATCTCGCCGCTACCTGATCCGCAATCTCCTGAAGTACCGACTCCGTAAACCTCCATGAGTAGCTAACTCTGATAGACACGACACTCACTATTTTAAAAATGTCTACGTTATTTTTTGGAGTGCGGGGAATCTCGCTGCTGCCTGATCCGCAACCTCCTAGAAAACCGACCCTCAAAAATCGAAAGGTTGTAGTCAAGTGCTTTCGAGCATTATAGAAGTTTTGTTTTAATTTTTTATTAACTCGTAAATTCAAGCGATTATATATTCAATTGTATTTTTATTTGAATTTATGAATTTATATAAATCAAAATTTACAGATGTCTAAAATCACGGGTTTCTAAATTTGCTGGTCTATATTAATAGATGTCTATTGCTTAAGAATTCATATATTAATAAATGTCAATATTTTTATAAATATAAGTATTCAAATGTCTTTTTACTGACTTCTATGAATTCAGTTCATTTTATTTAATTTAATGTCTATATTTATATTTGATAAATTTTAAAATTATCCAATTAAATTGTTATCTTTTTTTTTTAATATTATAATTTTACTTTTATTTATTTTGTGGTGTGTAATCGTTTTAATTGCTAATATTTTCAATTTCTATTTTAAGTGTGATTGATATTTTGAGTTATTTATTTTCAGTGAATTATTTTTTCAATTTTGTTTAAAATGATGCTTATAAAGATTTTCCTTTTATTGATTTCTTTATTTACAGATGTCGAAATTTTGATTTTTCTATTTTACCATAAAATTTTCAACCGGTACGAATCAATGACGCGCACTGTATATGTGAATAAAAAACTTAAAATATTTATAAACTCAATTTATGTTTATTAATACTTTAGCACTCTCGTTATGAGATTATCTCTCACCCAACAACATCTAACTTCTGAAGCGACGTTTTAATGCAAGTGAGATACTAAAATTCTCAAAAGTTCTGAATAGCAAGGGTCTGAGTAGGTTTAAATCGTCGGCGAGTGCTCGCTCGCTTTTCTAAAAAGTGAAAATAACTGTTTCTTTTTAATTATTTTTAAATACATGCATAAAATTGAAAAATGTGTGACGTCACATCAAGGAGGAGGGGGTTCGGAAAATGTGACAACCTGTGACAAGGACGGGGGGAGGGGTTAAAAAGTCCTGAAATCCGTGTGACGTAATTTATGGATGGCCCCGAACCTGCTACTTTTCAAAATACCAGTAGTTGACCGCATGCACAGTTGTAGAGTTTCTAACCTATATAAAATAAAAATATAAATATGTTTACGTGATAATTTAGTGTTTACACAAGTGTTGTTATTTAAAATAATTTATAATTATTAAATTATTAGTAATAAAGAAGTATTTATGATTATTGTTTAATGTGTTTCAAATAAGATGATTGTTGAGTCAAGTTTAAATTTGTACACTGATAGAAGGATTTATTAGCTATTTATAATTTAATTTATTTAGGAGAAAAGAGTACATTTATTAATAGTTAATAAGTATTTATTTATATTTAACAAATATTTATTAACAGTTAATAAATATTTTGTTGAGTGAATTTATTTCGCTTGCAATGTCATGTGTTATGAAGAGGAATGTTGAAAGAATTGGGGAGGTACGCAAAAGAAAATAAGATGGAGGTAAATGTAGGAAAAACTAAAATATTAGTATATAGGAATGGAGGAAAGAAAAAAAAAGAAAAAAAATGGATATTCAACGGGGGGGGGGGGAATTGAAGCGGTAAAGGAAGTCAAATATTTAGGCTACAGGTTTACCACGAGGAACAGCGCGGCGAGGCAAAAGAAAGAGATGGCACAAAAGGCAACTAATGCCGTATGGGGGGTAATAAAAAGAAGTAGGAGGAATAGTATCAGAGATAGGATGTATTTGATGAATACGGTGGCAAAGTCAGTAGCAATGTACGGAGTAGAAGTATGGGGGGTGGGAAAATTCGGAGGAAATAATGAGAGTACAGAGAAGGTTATGTAAAATGGCATTGGGGGTGAGCCGAGATACACCGGGGTATATATGGAGGGAAGAAATGGGAGTGGAAGATATGGAAGTAACATTAAAAGAGAGAGCAGTGAGATACCTGAAAGACATAATGAAAATGTTAGAAGGAAGATGGCCGAGGATTGTGATGAAGGAAGAGATGAGAGGTATACTGAATGGAAAACCAACAAAATGGAGAAAGGCGGTGAAGAAGGCTTTAGAAAAAATGGAGTGCGAAAAAGTAATAAAAATGATACACATGGGGCAGGAAGTAGAGGAAATAGAGAGAAAACTAGATGAGGGGATAGAGCGTATCAGGGAGAAAGGAAGAAAAGAGGGCGAGAAGGCGATAGAAAATTCAACGTACTGTAAAATTTATAAGAAAATAAAAATAGCGAAAGATCAGAACTACTACTGAAAAAAAGATAAAATCAGAGGTGAAGATAAAGAAATGTGGGTCAGAATACGGTGTTGAAACATCGGGAAAGCGGGTAAAAAAGGTTACAGAGATTGGAGTTGTAGGATATGTAAAAAGGAGGAGGAAGATATATTTCATCTGCTGAAATGCGAGGGGGTATATAATGAGATGAATAATGTGGAAAAAGCTATACTAGATGAATGGAGAGAAGTAGAGAGTGAGATGGAGGAAGTTAGAATGATAGAAATATTAAAGGGAGAGGTAGATGTGAGGGTGTGCACGGTCTTCAGAAAAATTGAAGAGATCCTGAGGAAAGCAGCAGGATCACGGAGTTTGGTGTAAATGGACAACCACAACGACGACGGGCAAAATTAAAAGAGAAAGAAGAGAAAAATAAAAAAGAAATGTAAAAGAGATATTTAATATATTATTTAAGCTATGTAAAAACTTTGTAAAAGACACTAGTCATGCAAATAAAATCCTATTATTATTATTATTATTATTATAATTAATGTAAATAATTTGTAAAGATGATTTTTGTTTAGAAGCAATCTTCATAACATATGACATTACAAGCGAAACACAAATTCACTCAACAAACTATTCATTAACTGTTAATAAATATTGGTTAAATATAAATAAATACTTATTAACTGTTAATAAATGTACTCTTTTCTCCTAAATAAATTAAATTATTAATAGCTAATAAATCCTTCTATCAGTGTACAAATTTAAACTTGACTCAACACTCATCTTATTTGAAACACATTAAACAATAAGCATAAATACTTCTTTATTACTATTAATTTAATAGTTATAAATTATTTTAAATAACAACTCTTATGTAAACATTAAATTATCACGTAAACATATTTATATTTTTATTTTATATAGGTTTGAAACTTACAACTGTGCATGCGGTCAACTACTGGTATTTTGAAAAATAGCAGGTTCCAATAGATGACCGAAGTCATTTATTGATGGTACAACGGTGTTTTATTGTCCCAGTGTCTGACCGGTCGTTGAATTGGTATTTATTTGATTGATTTTATCAAATCTTATTAAAAGATTTGTTAAGAAACAATTAAAGACTACACGGAATAAATGAAACACGACTGATTACTGTGCTACACAAGAATGAGCGATAAACATATAAAAAAAGTTCTTAGCACATTACTAGATCATGTGATAATAAGAATGAGTCGTTTTTACATATGACTGAGTATCTTTCAGCACAGTAACAATTCCTATGTTACACATTACATTGAAAACACGAGTGATTCTCATGTTCACAGTCGCTGTTAGCTTTTAGGACAATACAGATTCCCGTGAGCAGAAGAACCCTTACTATATAAAATAAGTATGAGTACTGCGCAAGCGTACGAACCAGTCACCTGACAAATGTTTCTCATTCTCGTGCAGCACAGTAACCATTCCTGTGCTAAATGAGAACTGTTGCTGTGGATCACATTGTAATAATAGTAAAAAAAAAAAACGAAACTTATTTCATTTGTAAATATTTGTAATATTAACTCATATTTTTATAATTATATTTATTATGATTTACAAATAGAAATCATAATATAATAAAATTAATTTATTATTATAAATAATAATAATAATTCTTTAATTTTTTTTAAATATATTAAGATTTAATACGGTTGTATGTTTCTGAATTGTCATCAGTGACTTAAAAAAAAAAAAATAAATAAAATTTATTTTGAATTCTGCATATGATGGATTAAATAGACCAGAAAAAAGTGTATAAACTGATGTCAATTTTCAAACTGACATTTCAAAAATAGAAATGTCACAGTTGTATTATTTACATTTTTAGCAATCGAAAATAACTTTTCAATTTTTGTGGAAAAAAAAACTTAAATATTTATCAACGTTCTTCAATATACATTTTTCACAATAGTAAAATACAATAAGTTAAATTAATAGAAAGAATATAAATAAATAAACAAAAAAAAATGAGTGAGCCTCACAGACATAAGGTCACAATAGAAGTGAAACTTTTTTAAGCCGCTTTAAATAAATAAACAGATCAATATATATAAATATATATTATAGCATTTCATTTATTCTCAAACAAAATAAATTTATTGGATTAATTATTCGGTTTTTAAGAATTAAAACAATTACACATTTTTTAATTAAAATTTAAATGAATTTATTTCTAAGAATATTATGTTTACAACAAATGTAAGTTTTATTTTTCCTTTTTATTTTATAGAATTATTATCTTATTTATTCTTTATTATTACTTGAATGATCAACAAATGTTATCAGCGGCTTGTGATAGCTAAAATGTGAAATAAATATTTTTGTCTGTATTCTATTTAAGTATCTCGAAAAAACCGCATCTATTGTTGTCCCATGTTTTGTCGTTGGTTCATTTGGATTATTATTTATCGCTAAATCAAATTTGGTCTTTAAAAAATCAACCAAAACGGCCGATGACTCCGATGAAAAATTTACGTTAAAATCTCCACTAAGGATTATAGGTTTTTTTTCTAAGTTTTGATTAAGTTCTTCCGCAACAGCAGCCGAAAATGGTAGTAGTGCACGATGCATAAATTTTATTATGTCTGTGATATACTTATTCGGTGATATATAAATTGATACTAGTAAAATTGACTGGCCATTTTCCGTTGTACATTCAGCGGCACAGATTTCTCCTACAGCACTGAGTTGTACTCCAAGTGCCTGTATATTATGTACTGAAATGTCCATTGATGGTGTTACAATGTGTGTTGTATCGTTATCATTTTGATAAATAGCTCCACCTCCAGATCTTATATTAGGGCGTTTATATTTAACTACACAATTAAAATTAGGAATGGAAATGTCTTCATCATTATGAGTCCACGTTTCAGACAAAAGTAGAATATTTAAATTAGCAGCTACTTTGTCGATAATGTCATTGTTATGGGCTTGTAAACTTTGAATATTCAAACTATAAATTGACAAACCAGGCTTTTTAGTGATAAATTCAAGTAATTGTGATTCTAATGTCACTAATGGGTTTAATGACAGTCTTTGAAGCTCAAGTTTTAACGGACGAAGTGCAGCTGGCTCTGTTCGCCCATGATAAAAAGTAGCCGTATTATTTTTTGTAACGATATATAATTTTTCAATCGTAGTAACTCTCGATAAAGCAACCTACAATAATTATCATTTACTTACCAGGATTAAGAAAATATAATGATGAAATTATTAACACGAATGTATAAACAGGAATTGAGAAATTTATATTTGAGTCAACACGTGTAAATATATATACACCCCACTATACCCCAAAACTATTTACACAAAATAATTGAAAAATATAATGAAAAATAATTTTCCAGGAATAAATTTTAATATATATATCAAATAAGTGTATTTTTCATGTATTTATAAGTATTTACGTATTAATTTATGCATATATCTGTACTAAAACGTTTTAAATAAGAACGGTTTGCGACAGCTGATATACGCATATACATATAGCTGATATACGCATATACATATAATATATACACACACATTATATATATATATATATATATATATATATATATATATATATATGCATATATATATATATATATATATATATATATATATATATATATATATATTAGAGTGGTCGTTAAAATTTAAATTTTTTCCGACGCCCAAAAAAATCTTTCCTTTTGACGAAAAACTATGCGAAAAATTTTGCTTTTCGATTTTAAACAAAAAGAACACGTGCCTCTGGTCAATTGAAGTTCATTTTTCGATAAAATGATAGTTTTTTAAAATATTTGTCACAGTTTTTAAATTTGGGCAAAAAATCATCAAAACAGGCTTGTAGGAAATTAAATTTTCTACAAAAGGTTTCTTTCGGTTTTAGATAAAGTTCATATACATCGAGATAATCTTATTAGTTTACTTATAAACTCTATTAAGTCAGTCATTTTTGCACTAAAAACTTTATATTTCCGGAAATATGAAGAATTCTCTCAAAATATCTTGAATTTTAGATATTTTCTTCATATTTTGACATGGGTAAATGATTTTCAATTTAATGATTTTTAACCCGTCAGCACTCACGTTATAAGCATTTTGCTCACACAACAACATCCGACTTATAGAGCGGCGCTGTAGTGCAAGTGAGACACTAAAATTCACGTGAGTTCTGACGGGTTAAAATGAAATCTCTATCGGTAAGTTATCTACAACTAATCTTGTTCATATTTCCATTTGGGAGAGTAGAGCGCCTTTCTGTAAGGTCTAGACTTAAATTGGTCTAAATCTATAAATTAAGATTAAATAATGCTGTAAAGCGGGAAAGAAGAGGAGTTAAGATAATTATTACGTGAAGCGTTCCATATTTACGTAACAGGATAATTGGAAGGAAGGGATTGAGACAGGAATTGGAAAAGACCTTCTTAACCTAAGTTCATAGAATATGCGAGAAAAAATTCGGATAGCTCGGACTGGGACTCGAACCCAGAACCTTCTGAAGACATGTCAGCTATTCTCCCACGCAAAATCGTGAGGCGTTCCACATTTTTAAAATTATTTTTAAAAATAAGATAATGCTGTGAAGCGGGAAAGAATAGAAGTTACGGTAATTATAACGTTAAGCGTTCCACATTCACGTAACAGGATAGTTGAGAGGAAAGGATTGAGAAAGAATTGGAAAGAACCTTCTTAATAAGAGCTTATAGAATA
Organism: Cotesia glomerata; assembly: GCF_020080835.1. NCBI lineage: Eukaryota > Metazoa > Arthropoda > Insecta > Hymenoptera > Braconidae > Cotesia > Cotesia glomerata. The sequence continues at coordinate 17,120,818 of NC_058163.1, forward strand.
TGCAAGAAAAAATTTGGATAGCTCGGACTGGGATTCGAACCCAGAACCTTCCGAAGACATGTCGGCTACTTTACTATTTGAGTTACCCGGTCTATACCAAATTTCCTTTTTGCTTATTCTATATACATTAAGCCACATCGTCCATCTTACGTTCCACATTTTTAAAATTAAATAATGCTCTGAAGTTGGAAAGAATGGGAGTTACGGTAATTATTACGTAAAGCGTTCCACATTCACGTAACAGGATAATTGGGAGGAAGGTATTGAGATAGGAATTGGAAAGGACCTTCTTATTGTGAGTTTATAGAATATGCAAGAAAAAATTGTTTATGTTTTCAGAAAAATAAAGTTTTTAGTGCTAAAACGACTGACTTAATAGAGTTTATAAGTTACTAATAAGATTATCTCGATGGATATGAACTTCATCTAAAACCGAAAGAAACTATTTTGTAGAAAATTTAATTTCCTACAAGCCTGTTTTGATGATTTTTTGTCCAAATTCAAATACTGTGACAAATATTTAAAAAAACTATGATTTTATCGAAAAAAGAACTTCAATTGACCGGAGGCACGTGTTCTTTTTCTTTAAAATCAAAAAGCAAAATTTTTCCCGTAGTTTGTTATCAAAAGGAAGGATTTTTTTGGGCGTCGGAAAAAATTTCATTTTTAACGACCACCCTAATATATATATATATATAAGTAACGTGGTGGAATTACGACGCACGCGCACTGCACTCGTCCACTCTACTTGACTCTCCTTAACTCTCCCCACTCTTTAAAATATATAAGGCTTGCTCGGCTTGCTATACAAGCGATTCCCCCACTCGCCTACTCTAAACTTTCACTCAATGCTTCTCCTCTAGCGCTACTTCCCCTTTTCCGCCTCAAATCGTTCAATTTTACCCTCCGTAAAGAAGTTTCACTTCAAAAATAGTTACATATTTAAACTTTTTTTAATTTTAAGGTTAGAATAAGCGGCAATTCATTTAGTTGGCTGTAGCCAGTCGTGTGATTCACAGCAACAGTTCTCATTTAGCACAGGAATGGTTACTGTGCTGCACGAGAATGAGAAACATTTGTCAGGTGACTGGTTCGTACGCTTGCGCAGTACTCATACTTATTTTATATAGTAAGGGTTCTTCTGCTCACGAGAATCTGTATTGTCCTAAAAGCTAACAGCGACTGTGAACATGAGAATCACTCGTGTTTTCAATGTAATGTGTAACATAGAAATGGTTACTGTGCTGAAAGATACTCAGTCATATGTAAAAACGACTCATTCTTATTATCACATGATCTAATAATGTGCTAAGAACTTTTTTACACGCTTTATATTAGCTTCACTTGTATGTCAGTTTGTCAGTATGTCAGTATGTAACTCTCCGTGGGTAATCTGCGCGCCTGCGGCCTTCCTTGGTTCTGGTAGCCGTTTCTCAGGCTCGCTCTCCGAAATCGAACTCTGATTCCCCGTATTTATAATATTTATAAATAATTATTTTTTTTTTATTAGCTTCACTTGTATGTCAGTATGTCAGTATGTCAGTATGTAACTCTCCGTGGGTAATTTGCGCGCCTGAATATTTTTGATAATCAACAAATAATAGTTTAAAAAAACTAAAAAATCACGCTTTTATAAATAAACCAAACTAAAAAGTAAAAAATAAATAATAGTTTAAAAAAACTAAAAACACGCTTTTTATAGAAAACCAAACTAAAAAATAGAAAATAAATTTAAATTAAGAATAGTGTTGAAAATTTCAATAAATATAAATTAATAATAGTGTAAATAAAAAAAATGTATTTTATTTTAAAAAAAGCGTGGAGTGCTTTTTAAGATATTATCAAAATGATAATCACTCTACTCATATCTGTCAATAAAATATTTATAACTATTGACACCATGCACCTCACGCTTTTTTTAAAATAAAATACATTTTTTTTATTTACACTATTATTAATTTATATTTATTGAAATTTTTAACACTATTCTTAATTTAAATTTATTTTCTATTTTTTAGTTTGGTTTTCTATAAAAAGCGTGTTTTTAGTTTTTTTAAACTATTATTTTTTATATACTTTTCGCTCATTCTTGTGTAGCACAGTAACCAGTCGTGTTTCATTTTTCCGTGTACTTCAGAATTTAATTTGGCAAGATTAACCTAATAGAAACTTTTTTGTTAACTAAAACATGTAGTTGCCTCTTGGATACTCTACTATAGTAATTGACCGATTTTAGTCAGATCATGCGGTGAAAAATTTTCATGAATTATACCTATTTATTGTAATGATTATAAGTTCAACAATAGTTAAAAATAAATTTCAGGGTCATAAAAAATGCAGTTAATAATAATTTTTGGACTTTTTCATGAAAGCGGTCAACTACTGGTGCCCGGTCAACTACTGGAACATTTACCCTATTTTAAAATATTAAAAACGTTAATTTATTTAGTGAATTGAATTATTATAATGTATTCCAGCTGTAAGGTTATAAAAAGTGTCAAACGAAAATTTCTATTTTTGCTTTTGATTTTAAATAAATATTTGTTAAAAGTTATCAAATATTCATTAAACATTCATGAATATTTATTAACAGTTTATAAATCGTATTTGATAAATAATTTATAAACTGTTAATAAATATTTATTAAACCCTATGATATTAACAAACATCATTATTCAAAAGAAATTTTTTCTCGCATATTCTATAAACTCACATTAAGATGATCCTCTCCAATTCCTTTCTCAATCCTTTCCTACCAATACCCTGTTACGTGAATGTGGAACGCTTCACGTAATGATTACCGTAACTCCTATTCTTTCCCGCTTCACAGCATTATTTACATTTGTAAATCTTATATTCAAAATCTAAATATTTTATTCAAAATCAAATATTAATAGAATAAAATGTATAAAAAATAAAATGTTTATTTGTAACCCTTTTATTGCAACTTTTTATTATTATATTATCCGTGTTATATAATCCCAAGGACTATGAATTTTGTAGACTTTGATTTGCTTTTTTTACTAACAAAAATAAATAAAAATTTATCAAGAAATGTTTACACTAAAAATAGTGCATGTAAAATTTTCAATTTCATATTTGTGCATTATTCATAATTTTGATAAATATTTTATTATCTTTTTTCCATTGTTCATATAAACAAATTTATTTATTGTCTGAAAAATTCACAGTCATCAATAACATAATTTAATAATTTTTAATATCAAGCTGATAAAACCGTAAGTATAAAATTTCTATTTATTTTGTTAAATAAAACTATAATCACTTTAAATTAAATTTTTTGTTTATTGCATTTTGTAATTGAGAATGTCGAGAATGATTTAAATTGCCGTAAATGAAAACCACTGCGCCCGGTCAGCGCGCGCACACAACCTCAATTTCTGTCGTGATTTTACCGACCGCGTGTTTGAATGTAAACATTTAATTTTTTTTTTAATTTCAATAATTATTTTCGCGAACATTATTAACTGTTGACGGTTTGTTTTTGACTTTTCCTGTTCAGAATTTTTCGCTCTTTAATACAATACCAATATTATTGGGGCTTTACATAAATATATGCAAGTTTTTTTGTAAAAATAGACGGGATCTCGGCATGTCTATTGTTATTTTATTATTTATTTAAAAAACCCGTTAAAAGTATGATTTCTAATTATGATTTTCGTGATCTACGCATTTTTTTACATTGAATTGATAGTAAGATATAGCCTAAAAAATTACATTGAGCAACGGGTAAGAGTAAAGTCAGTGTACTATTTCATAAAAAAATTTATTTTTAGAGCTCATACTTGAACTTCACTCCTTAAAACAATATTCTATTTAAGAAATACTATCTAACTGTATATTGATTAAATTTAGAAAGTACTTAAACGAAATTTGCAAATCAATAAACGGGTGGCACATTTTAAATAATAAAAGTTATAATTATAAATAAAATTAAACTTACCGACAGAACTAATGGCCAAAGAAAAGTCAGGAATATATTTTAAGAATTACAAATAGACCCTCTACAACCAGTGATCATGCTTTCAGACCTTTACAAACTATTATCATCTCGGGAAATGAAAACAAATTTCACGAAGCTCAGAAGGAAAATTCTTGAAGAATACAATATTGAATACGACTTATCCAATAGCTCAGAAACGGAGAAATCCAAAGCCCAGGGCATATCTGAAAATGATACATCTGACCTGGAGCTTGACACAGAACCTCAAACCCTGTAATTTATACGAGATAAAAGGCCACACACAATTTTCTCACAGACACCTAATGAAAGGTTCAAACCCTACCGATTGCCCAGGATGCAACGAAATCATCTTAATAAAACACATTACCACCTGTCCAGGATTGATCCAACAGAGAAAAGCACAGCAGCTTCCCAACGAGATGAACTAAATCTCAATAATAGCAGTAAAATGAAACGATTTGTTGACACGATTAATAGAATGAAATTAAAAATATAGTTCGTATTTAAAGTGTTTACGGATTTACAGTCCTGATAATGATCTATCTGTTTGTTTAAAATTATATTCTGTAATTGTATTCTAATCCATCGCCTAGGACCAAATGGTTAAAGCGACGTTAAATAAATAATTTAAAAAAACAAAAAAACTTACCGATAAATTCTGAGCCTTTGTTTTCATGCATAATTATTTTGCAGTTATTGTTCCGATGAACCTTAAAGCCCAAGCAACGAAAACGTTCATCTGTTTTGTACAATACACCGGTTTTATGAGGATTTAAGTAAGGCTGACCACTGAATGGATTTATAAAATCAGCCCAGTATCCAAACATTTTCAGTTTAGTACAAATATCAGAAGCAGCAAGGAGAAACTGCAATAGAAATAATTGTAATTATCAAAGTGAAAAACAATTTTGGTGTCAACAATTAACATTCTAAATAATTCATCTGTAACATATTCGCATAATAAATCATTCTTACTATAATTTTCTTTTCTTACTTAATTTATTTTTCATCAATAAGTTGATAGATGGTTAATAGAAGTATGCTTATAACGCCTATAATGTTCATTAAGAAAATTGAAAGCTCATAAAGTAGTTAAATATACTGTACTAATTAATTTATTAGTTCCTTTCTACTTCCAATTTATGGTAATATATAAAATATAATATGTAATGTAAGATGATAAAATAAAAATATTAAAGTGGATAGTTAAAAATATATAATTGATACTCTTTAAAAATATTATGATTTTGCCATCTAAATCTTTAAATGATTGATTAATTATCCAAAAATGAATAACGATAAATAGGCAACAAACTAAATTGCAATTTTCATCTGCAAAATTTGGATCGGTAAAAAATTTGGAAAAGAAAGCATTGATTTTTGCTTTTTCATACAAATAATTAGATGACTTAAAATAATAATAAAAAGAAAATATTTACTTAAATTACTGGTATTACTAATACAAATAATATTTATTTTTATTTTTGCTACTATTTTTATGATGAAATTTTGTCGAGTATCTACATCAGCGAACTTGGCTGCCAAAAATAAAGCAAAAATATCAATATCAAATATACATGCTTACTTTATTATTATTAGAAATATATCTTCTCTCACGTAAAAATGTTGTTGGGAAATCATCTTATCAGATTTATTTTTTAAAGAAGATAATTTTTTAAGTTCAAAAAAATAATATGGTTCATCTAAATATTACTTTTCAAATAATTTCATTTAAGTAGAAAAACTAAAGTTTTTTATATGGTTCGACCATTAAAAATAAAAAAATATCAATTTCCATCAGACGAAAATGGCAAAATAGTTTATCTAGAACATCTTTCCTGCTTCACAGCATTGTTTATATTTGTAAAAATGCTTGCCGTAAGATGGACGGTGTGGCTTAATGTATATAGAATAAGCGAAAGGAAATTTAGCATAGACCGGATAGCTCATATGGTAGAGTAGCCGACGTGTCTTCGGAAGGTTCTGGGTTCGAATCCCAGTCCAAGCTATCTAATAATTTTTTCTCTCATATTCTATAAACTCACATTAAGATGATCCTCTCCACATTCCTTTCTCAATCTTTTCCTACCAATATCCTGTTACGTGAATGTGGAACGCTTCACGTAATAATTACCGTAACTCCCATTCTTTCCTGCTTCACAGCATTATATGATATCTTTGAAAAATATTATTCACGATAAAATAATTGACTTACTTTACTATAATATCAAAACACGTTAAAGCTTGTTATAAACTCGAAACAATTAATTTAATTGAAAGATGGTAATGTTCTAATATATTTCAGAGATATATTACTACTAAATAATTCTCAAAAGCGATTGATGATACCTATAAATAAAATATTCCAAATTAGTAATAATAATAATTAATAATAAATTACTTACGAATTTAGCTAATTTTTCAGTCTCAATTTCTTTGCTCCATCGCATCATCCTAGGACTCAACTTCTGTGTGATAGTAACAATAGTAAGATGTGGTGAGGCAGCTTCGATGCAACTTGGAAAAAGTTCTTGAATACCTTTTCTCAGTAACATGGGGCATTCTTGTGCAATGCAGTGTAAAATAGGCTGATTTTTATGACTTTTCTGTCTCACTCGTTTAAGTTTATTATTTTTAGTTTTACCAACACTTATCATGTCGTTAATTTCAAGACTATTAAAATCATTTCCATCATCAAACTCTACTTTGTTTCTCGGTATCAAAATGGACCGAGTTTCAACTTGAGCAGTAGTCGATTGATCTAACCAGCCAGGTCCTATACTTCCTGGCAAATAAAATCTAAATCCTCTTGGTCCAAATAATTCCCAATTTGGATTGTTGTCCAGTTCTCCATTGTTAATATCTGCGTCAATACCATTCGACTTCATTAATTTGTATGTTGTCGTATTTTTCGCACTTCTACGCGAATATTTAGCCGCAAATATAAAATTTATTGATTTAGAGTAATTTTTTTGAATGATTTTACCACAATACATCTAAAAGAACAAAAAATAAAGTAATTATAAAATTAATAAATAAAATATAATTTAGAAAAATACACTTCAAGGTTAAATATCCATATTTCCAATAACTTATATTGATGAAACATATTTAAATAAAATAAACATACCTCGAGATACGACTTAGCATGCTGATTTAAAATTAATGTTTTCAAAACACCCCTTTCAAGTGTAATTGTTTATTTAAATTATATTATGTAGACATTATTATTATAGTTATTATAAACTATTGTTATTCTTACATATACCAATTGGCAAATGTCATTCGACTAGTTTTATCTCTCTCATATGTTTACTATACTCTGCACGTGTAAAAATGCACGTAGGCGCAGGCTTTTACACAATCATCTGATGCAAGATTTATTCTATAGCTTCTATAGTTTATAGTACTAAAGTACTAGAATAGAATATTGTTATGCTTCCATCTAGTGGATGTTATTTTTATTTATTGAAAACTTTACTTACTGTAGTTCTTTCGCCCGGGAGTATTAAAATACTCGGTTTCAGCGCGGGAAAGGAATCATTTTAAATAAAAGAATTCTATTTAGACGTTATTTAATTATGATCAAAATTATTTAGTTGGTTTCAATTTATTATTCAAGTTGACAAAATATTAAAAAGCTTCAAAATATAAAATTGAGGTTTACAATGACGTGATCTTAGCAATCTAAGCTCTCGGTGAGAAGTGTCGTTACATAGTTTTTCCGAAGAGCTTCAAACGGGTGCCACAACTTAGTCCTAACAGAGACTATACAAAACGTAATGTTTTTAGCAAGGTGCAATATCCCAAACGTCTGATATCGAGATAAGCACATGTAAGAAATGTGACACTTGCCGAAAATTAGTTTTCATAAACGTTACTTAATCCTAAAATGTATATGCTAGAAATGTGATGTCTAAAGAACGTTCATGTTAAGAAATGTTATACTTCAAAAATGTAAAGCTTCTAAAAGCGATAGCATCACGTGTGCCATTTGTAAATCGTTCAAGGTTCTAAACGTGATGTTTCCCTAACGTCATACGTTTAAAAAGTCAATCGGCCATATCGACTGTAGGAAATCCGTTGATGCAGTAGATTTCTTCAGATAATGAAAAAACCTACCCTGATAGCCAAGTTGGCCGCAACTTTCTGTCAATCTACTGCCGCAACTTGTCACCAACTTGGCGGCAACTCTTGGAAAGTAACTCGGTTGGTGTCAACTTGTTCACCAAGTTGTCACCAAGTTGTCGGCAAAAGTTGCTCTGAAACTTTTTCACACCAAGTTGACGATAAGTTTCTCAAGAAATTTGGCGACATATTGCGGCAGTAGATTGGTCTCTTTTCTCAGAAACTTGTAGCCAACTTGGCGCCAACAGTTACAAATTCGGAAGTTGACCGCAAGTTGTCGCTAAGTTGGTGGCAACTATCTGACACCAACTTGTTTGGTCTGAAACTGTGGCTATCAGGGTACCTTGATAGCCAAGTTGGTCGCAACTTTCCGTCGATTTACTGCCGCAACTTGTCACCAAGTTGACGGCAAGTCTTGGAAATGAACTCGGTTGTTCACCAAGTTGACACCAAGTTGTCGGCAAAAATTGCTTTCGAAACTCTTTCGCACCAAGTTGACGACAAGTTTCTCAAGAAATTTGGCGACATATTGCGGCAGTAGATTGGTCTTGTTTTTCTCAGAAACTTGTAGCCAACTTGACGCCAACAGTTACAAATTCGGAAGTTGACCGCAAGTTGTCGCTAAGTTGGTGGCAACTATCTGACACCAACTTGATTGGTCTGAAACTGTGGCTATCAGGGTATATGAATTTCAATCTGACCAATCTGACCAAAGTCACATCGTCTAATATATATTATTAGAAATTTTATCAATAATAATAATACTAGTAACAATAACTTGATAAATAAAAATTAATAATAATAATAACATAATTCGAAAATTAAATATTAAATAATAATTAACATTTTTATAGACAGTATTGTTTGATTGAAAAAAAAATTATGCGCCCTTACGCCTTCAGAATTTTTTTGTCTTAAAGCCAAAAGAGCGTATACAAAAAAACAATTTTTATTCACTTTCCTTATAGATCTATATGTTATAAACATTTTTAGGCTAATTGGAGTAAAAAAAAATTTTTTTATACGCCCTTTTGGTTCTATAACATTTACTGTTAAAATCTAACTTTATATAATATTGTAGTCAAGCAAAATTAAGTTAAAATAGTTAATAATTATAATCTTGTATTTAATTTATAATTAATAATTATTATTTAATTAATTTACTATTAATTTATTATTGAATCATTATTTAATTATGATTTAATTTATAATTAAACGATAATGTCTATTCTTTTATACATGACTAGCGGTTTCCCGCCCGCTTCGCTGGGCGAATTGAAAAGGAAATAAATTAAATTTTATGTTTTATTTTTATTTATTTTTTTTCATATTTTTTATATCTCAAATTTCTTTTCTATATCTCATGTGTTTAGAAAATGCAATGCTTTTAATCTGTTACATTTTCGCGATCCCGTAATGAGAACAATTCATCGATTATGTGATCAGCAAAAATAAAATGTATGTAAAATTCTTAGTCCGTTGACTGAATAGCTATATGTAATGTTAAATTTTGGAAACGTTACAATGACTTTTTTGCCGCTGCCAAAGAGACGATTGTTGTAAGAAAATATCATTATTAAGTAAGAAAAATATTTAAATCCGTTGACGTTGGAAGCCATCTCGGTATTTGTCTATTTCTCTTGAGATTCTATCAAATTTTATATTTGTAGGAACTGTATTTAAAGAATATGAATTTTTTGACAATTATCATTCCCGCACTCCTATGTGGGGGAGGAACTTCGTAAGATCCTATTCGAGATGATTTTTACATTATAAATAAAAGATTCCAACAAAACTTTGAGTCTATAAAAACTATCGATTGGAAATGAGAAATTTTCATTGTTAATGCCCCCGCAATCCCTATCGGAAGTAGAATTTTTTGGAATCCGTTTTGAGATGATCTCCTCATGACAAATGAAAGATTCCGACCTAATTTCGAGTTTGTAAAAGTTACAGTTTGAAAATGGAAATTTGAAATTCTAACACCCAGCCCCGCACTCCCTGTTGGAAATAGAATTTATTGAAATCCGTTTTGAGATGATCTCTACATGACAAATAAAAGATTCTTACCAAATTTACAGCTTTTAGAAGCTATATTTTGGAAATTAAGATTTTTTTTTGTCAACACCCACCCTCGCAATCCTTATTGGGGGTGATTCGTCGTTAAATCCGCTCTTAGATTATTTCTACACCACATGTAGAAGATTTTTACCAAATTTGGAGTCTGTAAGAACTATATTTTACAAACGGGAAATTTTCATTATCAATGCCCCCGCAATCCCTTAACTGAAATAGACATCATACACGAAGATTCTCACCGAATTTGGAGTCTGTAGAAGTTACAGTTTGGAAATGAAAATTTTAGATTTTAACACCCACCTCCGCAATTCCTATCGGAAGTAGACTTTATTGAAATCCATTTTGAGGTGATCTCTACATAAGAGATAAAAAATTTCTACCAAATTTAGAGTTTTTAGAAGCTATAGTTTGGAAATTAAGATTTTTTATGGTTAACACTCACCCCCACGATCATTATTGGAGTTGATTTGTTGTAAAATCCATTATTAGATCATTTTTATATCACATATAGAAGACCTCTACTAAATTTGGAGTTTATAGGAGCTATAGCTTGGAAATTAAAAATTTTCATTATTAACACCCACCCCCGCAACCCCGTGTGGGGTAGGATATCGTTAAATTCGTTTATAAATTATTTTTACATCACTTACAAAAAATTCATACAAAATTAGGATTATCTAGGAGCTATAGCTCGGAAATTTTAAATTTTCATTGTTAACGCCCACCCCCGCAATCCATATTGAGAGTAGCTTGTCATAAAATCCGCTCTTAGATCATTTCTACATCACATATAGGAGATTCCTGCCAAATTTGGAGTAAATAGGAGCTATAGTTTAAAAATGGGAATTTTCCATTGTCAACGCCCCCGCAACCCCCCTTGTAGGTGGAATTTCGTAAAATCCGTTCTTAGCTGACCTTTACACGGCGAAAGGAATATTCCTACCAAATTTCAAGTCTCTACGCTTTATGGTTTCAGAGATATCGTGATGAGTCAATATATAGGTGGAAATCTCTTATATATATATAGATAATAATTAAATTGACTTATAATTTTATTAGAAAATCCGATTGTAAAATAATAGAAATAATATTTAATTCAAGTTATTAATTAGTCAAACTCAAACATTAATCCAACATATTATAAACAATATAATATATATATTTTCATGTTATAGTTTATTATAATTTTTTATTGTAATTTAATTTCAAGTTAATTATAAGTTAATTTTTATTATAAATAGATTTTAAAAGGGTCTGTTAAATTAATAAAAATAGTTAAATAAACACAATGACTGTATTGCTAAAAGTGTATATTAGTGAAGTCCAACTTTCAGGCCAATAGGCTGAAATAAATATATATAGATATAGAGAAAATACATGTTAGTATATAAGGATCATTTATATGTAGTAGAAAATGTGTGTGCTTATGTATTCCTTAGAGTGGATGTATGTATGGAAGTTATGGTGGGAGAAGAACGGAGTTTGAAGCTCTTCGGAAAAACTATGTAAATGTAACGACACTTCTCACCGAGAGCTTAGATTGCTAAGATCACGTCATTGTAAACCTCAATTTCATATTTTGAAGCTTTTTAATATTTTGTCAACTTGAATAATAAATTGAAACCAACTAAATAATTTTGATCAAAATTAAATAACGTCTAAATAGAATTCTTTTATTTAAAATGATTCCTTTCCCGCGCTGAAACCGAGTATTTTAATACTCCCGGGCGAAAGAACTACAGTAAGTAAAGTTTTATATAAATAAAAATAACATCCACTAGATAGAAGCATAACAGCTGAAACTTGTAGGGTGTTATGTCCTTCTCCTGGTGGACAACGATGGAAATCTTGATTTAAATTTAAAGTTACCGACGTGGTCTTTGATTCGCCCGGGAATATTGAAATACTCAACTTTATCAACGGGAATTTATAGGATGAGGAAGATGATAATATGTGAATATAAATTAAATAAATTTTTGAACGGAATTAAGTTAACTAAATTGAAATATGTATTCAAAAGACTTTACACAAAATTAGAAACGAGGTGATAGGTCTGAGCTCGAATAATATTCTGATATTTCTCAAATATGTCTAAGTCCGACTCCTAGCACTAGAAGTGGCGGGGGCGACTCTCCCTACCATCCGAGTATTCCGCTGTACTGGCCTTTTGGCAACGTTGATTGGTCCCTCTCCTTTCCTACTGGGTCCTAGCTGTACTCCTACTCAGGTACTCGTCCTTTCCGACCGTTGTTGAACTACCTGGGCTCGCTAGCAGAGTTGTCCGAAGTTTCATCATCTCTGGGAATTTACCGGACTGAGTGGTTGAGCTAGACTCGTCATAAATGAGGGTCACTAGTCGGCTCAGACTATTTTCTCGCATTTTTTTTATACAACATTTTATATTTCTTAAGAAATTAAAGTATATTTTCTAATTTCTATAATTACTTAGGTCGAGAGCAGTTAGGTAGTAAATTTATATATTTATGGCTTAATCTTCTTTACTATCTTATTATTCCTAGTCTATTGTGATAAATTTTCAGAGAGTAAAAATACATTTTAACAATAACCTTTTTTACTAATGGCTAAAACTCTAGACTTAGGTTGTGGGGTTTTCCCAAAATTTTCTTATAAATATAAATAGATCTAATGTTAAATTTAGCGCTATCAAAAGGGGTATCGTCAGTGCTCGCGAGGCGGCGCCAGTCGCGATTCAGCTAAACCGTGATATGATATCACAAGGGAATTTATTTCTTATTATAGAGAACACCTCCATAAATTTTAAACATAATCCGCGAGGGTCGCCCCGTAAAAATGTTCTTATTTGGTGGAATGACCCATATGTACTATACTAAATTATGAAAACAAAATGGCCCATTGCACCCACCAGCGTCATAGAGTGAATGCCGAATAGTTATTACGTTATTAGTTAATTTATGTGAATAATAATAAATTGAAAAGAGTACTCGATATTTTTTCTTATTGCGCCGGTCCGTATTTTTTTATAATAAACAACATGCCTAAACAAAAATCTATTGTTTGGAATCATTTTTCTGAATATCTTGACGGCAAACAAATTTTACACGGGAAATGTAAATACTGTGGCATTACTTACGTTTCTAATGCTAAGCGTATAGAAATCCATTTAACTAAATGTAATAAGTGTCCAGATGCAATAAAAGAAAGTTATTTAGCTGCTAAAATTTGTGATATTTCTTTGTTAAAGGTATGAGCAAGTAAATTTATATAATAGTTTGTTTATTATTATCAGTCACAATATAAATATTAAACAATTTTTCACTTCTAAATTATTATACTCAAATATTAATAACACTGAAGTTGATAGACATTAGAAATTTTTTTAGAATTTTTATAATAATTAAATTGCTATGAAAAAAATTTAATGAAAAAATTCCACATGTTAAAATTAAAGAAAATCATCAGTGAAAATTTTTAGAAGCACTTTAAGTATTATAATTGATTTGTTATAAGAATTAAAAAAATTTACAGCTGTCAGCTAACTTCAGTATCATAAATATTATATGTAAATTATCAGAGTTAATTTATTTAGGTTATAACTCACATTATAACTCATCATCATCAATAATTAATTTTTTTTTACAGGAACTTTCATCGAAAAAATCAAGTCAAAGCAACTTGAATAACTTAATTGACAAAATTCCAATTGAAAAAAAAAAAGATAAAATGGATAAAATGTTAGCTCGTGCTGTATATTCAAGCTGCTCACCTTTCAGACTGGTTGAAAATCATTATTTGAAGAGATTTTTGAAGTTCAGTTCACCTGGATACACTCCACCATCTAAGGATCAATTATCTGGTAGACTTCTAGATGAAGAGTATCAATTATTGAAATCTGTGATGAAGAACAAATTAGAAAGTGCAAATTCGTTGACGATCTTATCTGATGGCTGGACAGACATTAATCATTGTTCAATTATAAATATCGTATTTATGGCACCCGAACCAATCTTTTATAAGGCGATTGATGCTAGTGCAGAATCGCATACTGGAACCGTTATCGCTGGAATTCTCAGTACGGTTATTGAAGAAGTAGGACCGCACAAATTCCATGCGTTGGTCACAGACAATGCAAAAAATATGAAATCTGCTTGGAGTATTTTAAAAGATAAATATCATCATTTAATTACTTTTGGTTGCGTGGCCCATGGCCTGAATTTATTAGTTAAAGATGTCCTTTCGGTAAAAGAAATAGAAGAAATAATTGATAAATCAAAAACAATTATCAAATTTTTTCTAAATCACACTTTGCTTTATTCCGTATTAAAAGACACACAACGTCAAAAAACTAATAAAGTACTACATTTGTTGCTACCTGTTGATACGCGCTGGGGTTCATACAATTCAAGTTTAAACAGTCTGCTCCGTATTAAAGAATCGTTGCAGATAGCAACCTTTGATAAAGACGTGTTAAAAATGATTACTGAAAAAATGCGTCAAGATATCAGAAATGACAGTTACTTTTGGCCAATGGTGCAGAATGTTCATGATTTGATTGAAGTTCCCTGTTCAGTTATTAAATGCTTGGAAGGAGAATATCCAACACTATTGAATTTATCCAAAAAATTGATTGATATGTACGGAGATTTTATTGAAAAATCATATTTCCTAGAAGAAAAAAGTCAAAGTTACGTTGAAGACAAGTACTTGGAGCGCAAAGATTTTATCTCCCATCCGGTACATTTTGCAGCGCATTTATTAAACCCTCAACTCATTAATTGCCCATTGGTTGAAACTGATAAAATCGAAGCTGTTGATTTCATTGAATAATTCGCAGAAAATTTAAAGCTCAATAGTCAACAAGTTATTACAGATTTAGGTAAGCTAAACAAAATAAATATTATCAATTTTTACAATTAATAATAATATAATTAATATATCTAAATCTTTCACTTAAAAATTATTTTAATATTATAAATTGTGTATAATAAATCCGAACAAAAACAGTTTCACTGTAAAAAAATCGCGCCAAGTCCACGTTCATAAGACTATTAAGAAAAAAAAAATTTTTTTTTTTCTTTACAAAAAGATATAAAATAGAAAAATTAAAAAATCCAAGTAACCGATATGATTGTTTATGATTTTCGGAAATTAAAAAAAATTTTGTTGTAAATTTAAAAATTAAGAAAAAAATTTTGGAACGTATTTAGTGTGCGTGGTTGCAAAATATTTTACTTTTAATGAAATTCGTAAAATCTATTTACTAGGACTTTAAAAAAATTGAAATACACAATGACGCACACCAAGTACGTTCCAAAATTTTTTTCTTAATTTTTAAATTTACAACAAAATTTTTTTTAATTTCCGAAAATCATATACAATCATATCGGTTACTTGGATTTTTTAATTTTTCTATTTTATATCTTTTTGTAAAGAAAAAAAAAAATTTTTTTTTTCTTAATAGTCTTATGAACGTGGACTTGGCGCGATTTTTTTACAGTGAAACTGTTTTTGTTCGGATTTCAGTATTTTTTGTAATTATAATAAAAATTTGCAATTGGTACTAACTTAAATCTCAAGTTGGCTGCATTTTTTATAGCAAACTATCCCCTTGAAGCTACAGTTTATGTAAAAATAATTGCAGCGCACCCTGGCGGGTGTAGATGCAAGCTGTGAAATTTATTTTTTTAAGTGTAGTTTCCCATCTATTGGACTATTACCATGCATTCTCGAATTACTTAGTCTGTGGCATGTCACTTTTTACATCGAAAAAAAGTCAGGATCGAAATTTTTGAGCTTGCTATAGTTTGTGCGGATTAAATTTAATAATTTCAAGTAGATTAATTGTTATAAGTGAATATAATTAATTAATAACAGTCAAATAAAGTATTAATTACTGTTATAATATATAATTTAGGAATAAAAAGTACCGTAGAATTAAATAAAATTTTGCAACCTCAAAATACCGTTCTGCTTACAGTAAACACAGTCAGTAGTCTGGCGCTCCGTTTACAACGGATTTGAACGGAACTTGGCGCCAGATTCTACCGAATCTGTGGATATTAAAATTCATATAATTAAAAAAATTTCTAACAATTTTTAAGAGAAAAAAAAATTGTACTGATTTTAAATTTATTTCCAAATAAAAAAAAAAATTTAACGATAACTCTTGGTGAATTTTCAATGAGGTTGGTTATTCTAATTGAACAATATCAAATATTTTTATAAACAATAGAAGTTAGTAATACCAAAATTATATATTTTATTCTGAAATACAATATATGAAGTAAAACGTAAATATTTACTCTCTTAGATTAATTTAAAGTTAATTAGCTAATATAGTGAAATCCTTTTTTAGGTGACTATTGCACTTAACAAGCAGTTTGGAACAACAAGTCTCTTTGGACTGAAAGTAAAATATCCAGTCCAATAACTTGGTGGAAATTATATTTTTTGAATCGGGATCTCGCGAAATTAGCTGTGATAATATTAAATATTCCGGCTACATCAGATGCTTGTGAAAGGAACTGGAGTGTCTTTGGAAATATAAAAACAAAGAAGCGTAATCGTTTAAGCGTTGAGAAGACCGAGAAGTTAGTGTTTGTGAAGTCTAACTTATGTTTGCTGGATGATGATTGTTTACTGCAAGTCAGTAACAAGAAAATACGAACAGCTGAGATCTCAAATGTATCTTCTGAAACTGCAATGATCGATTCAACAATCGACCAGGACTTGGGTGTCGTTGAAGAAGCTGAATATTTGAATTATGAAGAGATTATGGACTGGGAAGTTGATGAAAATTGTAATATAGAAATAATAAGTGAATAGATATTTGTAAAAGTCTGAATGATAATATTTTAATGACACAGTATTATTAATACAAAAAAATAATTATTATTATAAAATTTATTTATAATAATAATTATAGTTCTAATCAAAAACGTGTGATAAAAAAAATAGTTGTCTTCGAATATTAGGATTGTTATAAAAATTGCAAGTTAAATTTTTATGACTATTATTTATGGCTTATTGCAAATTAAAAAATCATTAATAGAGTACAAGTTATTAATAATTAATAATAGTTTTAATCAAAAACGTGTGATAAAAAAAAAAATAGTTGCCTTCAAATATTAAGATTGTTATAAAAATTACAAATTAAATTTTTATGACTATTATTTATGGTTTAATGTAAACTAAAAAGTCATTAATATATTACAAGATGCTAATAATTAGTAATAGTTTTAATCAAAAACGTGTGATAATTAAAAAAAAAAAATATTTGCCTTGAAATGTTAAGATTGTTCAAATGTTATAAAAATTGCAAATCAAATTTTTATGACTATTATTTATGGTTTAATCCAAATTAAAAAGTCATTATTATAGTACAAAATATTTTTAATCTACATAGTTTTAATCAAAAACTTGTGATAATTAAAAGTAAATAAATGTCTTCGCTTACTAAAATTGTAATATTTTTTAAAAAATTTGATTATTACAAAATTATTTATAATTAAATTCACATTAGTAATTAATGTATTATAAATAATTTATAATTAATTATAGTTTTAAGTAAAACTTTGTGGTAATTAAAAAAGAATAATAAGGTAAAGTACCCAGTAGTTGCTCACGAACCAGTACCTGCTCACTTTGTGTATTTGTATATCTATATTTACAAATGCAGATATACAAATACATGGAGTGAGCGAGTACTGGTTCGTGAACAGCTACTGGGTACTTTACCTTAGTTGCTTTTGTATACCAAAATTGTTATGGAAATTTTAGGTTTAATTATTATAAATATTGCTTACGATTTAATTCATATTCCAAAATCATTAATATAGTAAAAAATATATTCAATCTACATAATTTTAATAATTAAATAAAAATCAGGATGTTGTAGACCAAATTGATGTTATGTTTTTTTATTTCATTTATTTTAACATGCGACGTTTCGTCAGTTTTATTCTGACATCATTAGGGACCTATGTGTTTACAAACAAATAAAATATTAACAATTTTTTTAAGTCAAATTAAAAACTTAATATTGAAAAAATTTTTTGACTTTTGTATTGAGTTTTTAATTTGACTTAAAAAAATTGTTAATATTTTATTTGTTTGTAAACACATAGTTGCCTGATGATGTCAGAATAAAACTGACGAAACGTCGCATGTTAAAATAAATGAAATAAAAAAACATAACATCAATTTGGTCTACAGCATCCTGATTTTTATTTAATTATAGAAGAATTTAGACCTGATTAGAACAAAAATACATAATTTTAATAATTTTAATCAAAAACGTGTGAGAATTAACAAAAAGCAATTGTCTTCGTATACTAACATTGTAATATTTTCAAATTTGATGATTACAAATAGTATTTATCATTTCATTCATATTAAATAATCATTAATGTATTTTTTAATATATTTTAACTATCTACACAGTTATATTCGATAACGTGTAATAATTTAACATACATAATACTTGCTTTTAAATCATTGCAATTGTTCATATTACTATTATTATTTGTTAAGAGATTAATTTGTTATCTTAAGGATTACAATAAACAACTGATTAAAAAATTAATTAGAGCTTGCATTCAACAAGTTTTATACGTAACCATATTAATATTATTTAACAATATTCAACTTTTAACCCTTGATTATTTACTATCTAAATTAATAATTAAAATATTAAAAAATTGCATAATTTTTTTAATATTTATTCTAATTACAACCTATCAACTTGATATTTTGAATTTTCAAGTAAATTACTATTAGTTGACTATACACATTTTCAATAATGCTTGCAACGCCACCACGTGGATAATGAAAAACTACTTTGGTTAATTATAGAGTAAAATATTGGGCAGGGAGACAACTGTACTCCGAATTACTAAACTCGATGCCAACTGTCACCTGTGCAAATTTAGCACCTCTTCCAAGGATTCGCGAAGTAAAAATGACCTTAATCGATAGGTCTACGTTAGGTCCGGATAGGTCCACCAAAATTTTCGTTAGGTCCTTCATAGTTTTTTTACAAAAAATTTTTTTAATTTTTACTAAAAAAAAAAAAAATAGCACCTCATTCTATGAAAAGCTGGCTAATTTTATCAAAATCGCATTCTTTACCGTTAGGTCTGTATTGGTCTATGTTTTTTTATATTAATGATTTTGTTGTCGTTATTAATAATTATAAATTAATTAAAAATCACGCATGCGCACAATGCATCTAATGCGACGGGAAATTCAAAGTATAACCGTTTTGATTTTTAGACTTTCAATAATTCAATAATTGCTAACTAACATCTGTACTTGCTGATAGTATTAATTAATTATTAACAATAAAATATACAAATAGTTTTTTCTCTATTTATTTGAGAAGCATTGAACTTTTCTTATGATATTTGCTTTCAATGAATTACTTACTTCTTACTCATTCAGTTTCTATGCAAGATATTTATTAATTCTACTTATTTATTTTTAATTAATTAAAATTTTAACATGTCATATATACAATACAAATGATCGTATTTCGATATTCAATTATCTAATAAAATTTTTATTTTTACCTCGTCATATAAACTTGAATAATTATTTGATCAACAAAAACCAACGTGTCATACTTTTTATTTTTTATTATCTAAATGTGATCAGTTTTATTTTTTTATTCGTAATTAGTTTGTTTATATGACAAAGTTAATTATAAAAATAATAAATACTTATATTATTATTAGAAAATTAATTATTTATTTAGTTTTCGTATTTTTCTAATGATTGAAGATTTGAATCGATTGTGTTTCGCGCGTTAACTTAAATAGCCAATCAATGAGTAAGGAATTCAAATAAAACCAATAAAAAATAGAAAATTATAGTTTTCAAAATTTGATACTTTATTAACTTAATTTTAAAATTAGTAACATTTTTTAAATACAAATTTGTATCCAGCTTGCTTACTTAATAACTCACTTCTTCCAAGCATGAAATATAAATTGAAATGATTTGATTAGTGTTACTATCTGTATCTAATTAAAAAAATTAGGAAAACGGTTGACCCTAAAGGCCATCCCTGCAACTTCCCGCTAATTCCATACTTAAGCGCTAATAATCAACGAATATAAACTTTATATGAAAAAAATTTTGACTGATTTAATATATAAAAAATACTTACACTACTCTTAGCGTTATTAGAACATATTTATTACTGTATTCAAACGAGGATCTATTTTTTATTCAACTTGTCGCTAGCATGAAAACAACTGAACTCCAAAAAACTCAACTCTATACCAACTTTGCTCAAATGTAAATGCGTAACCAAACACCTTACTTTTAACCTCATTCAGTTTATACTGTGCTCCAACCCTGATAGCCACAGTTTCAGACCAACCAAGTTGGTGTCAGATAGTTGCCACCAACTTAGCGACAACTTGCGGTCAACTTCCGAATTTGTAACTGTTGGCGCCAAGTTGGCTACAAGTTTCTGAGAAAAAAGAGACCAATCTACTGCCGCAATATGTCGCCAAATTTCTTGAGAAACTTATCGTCAACTTGGTGTGAAAAAGTTTCAGAGCAACTTTTGCCGACAACTTGGTGAACAAGTTAACACCAACCGAGTTACTTTCCAAGAGTTGCCGCCAAGTTGGTGACAAGTTGCGGCAGTAGATTGACAGAAAGTTGCGGCCAACTTGGCTATCAGGGAAGATAACTGTATTCCATACCAAGCTTACTCAACGCTGAGCAGATAAAAGAGCAAGTGTTGGTAAAAAAGAAGTTGACCAGGTGGTAAGTACCATATGGCGCTAGACGACCATGTCAAAATCATCTTGAATAAATCTAGATAAATTTTAAATATTATTTACTTTTCGCTTTTACAACAGCCGTATTATTATCGTACATTACGATTTATTTTCAATTAATTTTATTTATATTTCAGGTAAAGTATTTTTAATTGTCCCACTTATGCTTAAATATCCTCAGGCAAGCTATAGAATAATTACATTTTACTTATTCGCACAGATGAGTTGTACATTAAAGCACTTACTTATGAGCCAAACCACGAGGGAGCTTTGACAAATCACCAGCGAACCGTCCAGGAGTTGGACAGGAGAACTCAGCAAGATTGTTGAGAAATGAGATGCCGTATCAGAGATTCCCGCGAATATAGCTGCGCTGATAAGAGCCAAGATGGAGGCGTATTTTCAGCATATTTATCATACCGTGGGTATAGAGGGTAATACGATGAATCTTTTGCAAACAAGAAAGTTCGTGGAGACTAGAATCGCGGAGGTCAGTAAAAATATTGATGAGTACAATGACATTTTGAGGCTCAATGCTGCGAAGAAGAATATTAACGCTACGCTGATCAATAGAGTCAGCTCCATTACGACATAAGATTTATTGGGAATCCATAGGAGGGTCTTAGGCAAGTGGATCTATTAAGGGTGAACATTTTAGGCGGACTCATGTTCATGTTGGCGGACATATTCCTCCAAGACCTGGAGATATCGACTCCTAATAAACACCATTTTAATGCAGGCTGGCTACCCATCTGCAATCATCCACAAGCAGTATCGTCACACAGTATCTTTTCCTCTGGACTACTACAGAGTTCTCGAAACAAATTCCGGCGGTCAGCCAACAATCTCTAATGAGGCATCGGACGATAATCCTGGACGATGAAGGTGGTGGTGATTTTCTTGACGACTAGACGATTGAAGCTTTAATAAATTAGAGTTTTATTGAACGAAATGCTGCGAATGTAAATTTTTTATGTACATAAAAATCTTATTTATAATAATATTTAAAAAATAGAGTTTATTTATAATGAATAAATTATTTATATGGTGTTCAAATGGTGTTTCCAACGTTTCTTCAGCTGGTTCTGGAACATCAAGCGTCTCCCCGGCTAATGGTGTTTCCAACGTTTCTTCAGCTGGTCCTGGAACTTCAAGCGTTTCCCCGGCAAATGGTGTTTCCAGTGCTTCTCCAGCTGTTGCTGGAACCTCAAATGTTTCTCCAGTTCAACCCTTAACTGCAGCTATAATCATTAGCGACTCAGATAACGACGAAGGTAAAAATTTTTTTATAAAATATCAAATTAAAATTTTGTGATTAACATTATAAAATAAACTTTCAGATCCTGTCAATCATAAGTTTATTTGCGTCTGCTGTCGCAAAAATCTACCAGTTCTTGCTTTTGTCCATTGCGGCCATAGATGTGTGTGTCGACTGCCGCCAAAAAGTGGGGAACAAGTGCCCATTATGTCGCCGATGTTCTGGCGCCATTCGAATTTATGATCCATAGACAGTGCCAACACAAGTTAAAAATAAAATACCTGGATAGTGTAGGTATTTATTAGAAAAAAAAAAAAAAAAAAAAAAAAAAACGCCTTTTTGAAGGTGAAAATTTTTTTAACACTTACCTTATTCTAAAAAAAAAAAAAAGTAAAACACTAAGAGTTTTAGATATTATAATTATCTTATATTATATTATATTTCCAATTAATATTTAGAGATATGTGTATAAAATTTAAAACATGTCATCGCTTTTATGAGAGTATTTATCAACATATCATTATCTAGATTTGAGTCACATTGATTTTCTTAACTCTCCAGGGACTTGGTACCGACTAAATGTTTTTTTTGTATTCTGCTGAATTTTTTTATTTTAATTATTATTTTTATTTTAATTTTTGCGAATTAAGTTCCTGGAAACTTGTTTTGATTGATTTAAAAAATGATTGTGCAACTTAAATACCCTGTTTAAAAACTCCAATAGGATCCCATCAAAAGCGACAAAAGCCACTTAGAAACCAATAAATTTTATTGGTTTCTAAGTGGCTTTTGTCGCTTTTGATGGGATCTTATTGGAGTTTTTCAACAGGGTAAGTAGAACAAATAACAACAGGCAAGAGTTATTTACATTTTATATTTAAACGATTTGAAAATCACGTACCATAAGTATTTTTTGTTTTATGAATGTTACTGATTAAAGATGATAAATTTAAGAAATGTTTGAATATCAATATTAATATAAAATTTTATTTGTAACAATCAATGCATGCAGATATTAATAAAATAAATGCATTAATAATTCGACCAGCATCAAGTAAATAAATGAAACCTCTCACAATTTTATAAATAATTTATTCATTATAAATAAACTCTATTTTTTAAATATTATTATAAATAAGATTTTTATGTACATAAAAAATTTACATTCGCAGCATTTCGTTCAATAAAACTCTAATTTATTAAAGCTTCAATCGTCTAGTCGTCAAGAAAATCACCACCACCTTCATCGTCCAGGATTATCGTCCGATGCCTCATTAGAGATTGTTGGCTGACCGCCGGAATTTGTAAAATGTAATTATTCTATAGCTTGCCTGAGGATATTTAAGCATAAGTGGGACAATTAAAAATACTTTACCTGAAATATAAATAAAATTAATTGAAAATAAATCGTAATGTACGATAATAATACGGCTGTTGTAAAAGCGAAAAGTAAATAATATTTAAAATTTATCTAGATTTATTCAAGATGATTTTGACATGGTCGTCTAGCGCCATATGGTACTTACCACCTGGTCAACTTCTTTTTTACCAACACTTGCTCTTTTATCTGCTCAGCGTTGAGTAAGCTTGGTCAGTTATCTTGGAGCACAGTATAAACTGAATGAGGTTAAAAGTAAGGTGTTTGGTTACGCATTTACATTTGAGCAAAGTTGGTATAGAGTTGAGTTTTTTGGAGTTCAGTTGTTTTCATGCTAGCGACAAGTTGAATAAAAAATAGATCCTCGTTTGAATACAGTTGGCATCGAGTTCAGTAATTCGGAGTACAGTTGTCTCCCTGCCAAATATTGATAGTAAGTTGGTAAAGTAAGTAAAAAATTAAAAAATATATTTCACCGGTAAATTCTCTTCCCTAAATTACAGAACACCAGAACACAGAGCGTAAGCTGTGGGCGGGCACAAAAAACATGCGACCGATGATGTTTTCCAAATAGACTACAGATAGCGTTCATAAATCAGTTGAACTGAAAATCTTTTATTAATTATTTTTTTTTTTTAATTTGAATTTCTGATCACCAAGAAATTAAGACTAAACACCACTTAAGAAATTTTTATAAATTAAAAACAGTAAAAAAATATAAAATAACTTTAATAATCTATTTTTTTCAGTTTCACTTGATTTGAAAAAGTTTTAAGAACGTTTATGGCACAAAGAGTGATCTGATGATTTAGCATACATTTGTAAATGCACTACCAGCAGCTGTAGCCCATGAAATTTTGCCGTACTGCAACTACTTGTAGCGTATTTAAGAATGTGTACTTAACGAAAAAAAAAATATGTTTATTTTAAATAAAAAAAAAAAAAAACAATTTTTTTTGTTTTTCAAGTCTTTTAATTTCCCGCTAATTTTAATTTTATTATGAGAGATGCGCACGCATTTCTTTACCAATAACCAGCCATTTTCTAACACTCTGGGGAAACTCAGGCTCGTATTTATTGTTGGCATAAAAGTAAAATTATTTCAAGATAGCAACATCAATATTATGACAAATATAAATTAGGTGAAACTAAATAATTATTTTATCTAGTTAATAAAATAGTATCAAACTGATTTAACAATCATAATCGGCTTGTCAACGTTTTTAAAATGAATAATAAAATATTATCATATAATTGTTGAGTTTCAGGAAAGGAGTGGATCCATATTACTGCACGACGTTACTGTAGAATGAAATTCAGTGGTGATTGTCCGTAGAGAAAGAGAAGAGGCTCTTTGGGCCATTTTAGCCGCCATTGCTAGGGAGTTATCATCAATAACTAGGCACCTAGTTTTCTAGGTCTCTATTTTTTTAAATTGTTAAAAGCGTAAAATGGTAAAGTGTTTTTAGTGATTTTGTTCTAAAAGTTATATAGGGTTTTTTTTTCGATATTGAAAAATTAAAATATCTCTCTAGATATTATTTCCAATATTCAATTTTGAATAAATACCATAAGGAATGGAAAAAAATAAAGTATCTCCAAAAATCATTATTGATGGTCACACAGTAGTCTGTGCTACTGAATATATTCAAGAGCAGCCACCGCGTCTAACGCCAACTGGAAAAATAAGTCACGCGAAAACGAGAGTTTATACACAACGTTATCGCAAAGAGTGGGAACTTATGCCTGATTTCAAAGGTGATTTTTTTACCCTATTATTATTTTTATCACCAACTAATAAGTATTTACGATTTTCTATTTCTCATTCAAATAAGATAGGGAAAAATTTTTTTTTCTACAATGTTATTACGTTTTAACGAATTAGAGTATCATAAAACTCAATACATGTTTATATGGAAAATTTAACGATTTACAGAAAAGGACTGAGATGATTTTTTGCCAAGTCGACTGGTTTGAAAATTAATCAACGTTAAAGTTCAACCTCTAATGATGTGTGATCAATTCGAAAAATTTTTTAAAGCTTATTACGGAATAATAATTTAAAAGTAAGAAAAATCATATACTCTACGAAGTTTGTCTTGTGTTCTTTGGTAAAACATTGAAATTTTTTAAGAACTTTAACGTTAAATAACTTTTAAACCAGTCGATTTGACAAAAAATCATTTCAAACCTTTTTTGAAAATCGTTAAACTTCCTATAAAAATATGTTATGAGTTTTACGATATGATAATTCATTAAAACATAATAAAATTCGATAAAACTTTTATCTTCTCGCTAAGAAAATCAATGATTTTAAAAAAATCAGGAAGTTATTGTTTTCACCCGGATTTTCGAAAAACTAGTTTTCATCAGATTTCGATGTTTCGAGGTCCTGGGAAGCTGTTCTACCTAGTTTGGTAATGATGTCCGTATATATATATATATATATATATATATATATATATATATATATATATATATATATGTGTGTGTGTGTGTGTGTGTGTGTGTGTGTGTGTGTGTGTGTGTGTGTGTGTGTGTAAACATCTTATGACTTGGTAACGGAATATCCGATCAAAAAGCGATTTGCGGCATCTGAAAGGGCCTCGCTGAACTTATATTTTCTGTAAATTAAGACCGAATTCGCACGATAGATTCTGAGAAAACCTCAAAAATTCGATTTTGTTAAAATTTTCAAAAAATGTTTTTTTTTGGAATTACTTCGAAACTTCTGTTTCGATCAATTCTATGATCTAATCAGTTCTTCTCTTCAAAAATGACGTCGATTGCCGCAAGCCGAATCAAAATCAATTTATTTTTTCCAGAGATATCTAATTTTTTTAAAATCAACAAAACATGTTTTTTAAATCTAATTTTTCAATCATTTATCAAAACGGATTTCTTTCCGAGAATTTTGATAAAGCTCTTCAAGCTCAAAAACGTCGTAACAGGTTAAATGTAGAGCGCTTTGCATTTGAAATTAGCGGGAAGTTGTAGGGATGGCCTGTAGGGTCAATCGTTTTACTAATTTTTTTTTCCTGTGTTATTTAAATGGTAAATAGAATATCGCAAATAGGTACCTCTTAATATTAATATTAAGAGCTTAACTCTTATAAGAAATTTTTTTCCATCATCTTATCCAATATTTTCAAGATAACTAAAGAAAAAAAAATTAGTCGTATTTTCTGACCCACTCTAATAATCATAATCATATCTTTTTAAAAATGATATTACAATATAAAACTACTATCAATACCGTGATATTTTTCTTCCATTCAATATTGAAAGCTGAAGCGCAAAATTCATAACAATAGAAAATTATGAAAATTTTTATATCGAACGATAAATACATTAATGGCTCACCACTAAAATTTTAGATCGATTCAACGCACAGTTTCTGATTGATTACTTTTTGAAATTGCTTCTTTTAAAGAACCATGTAAAGGTATGGAGAGCCAATAAAAGTATTATGAAATCTTTCGTATCGCACGAGTGATGCAACTAGATTTCATACTAACTTTATCGGCTCTCGATGCCTTTATAAAGATATATTTTCTTAGCACTAATTTATTTTTTAAATAAAATCAAAAAATTGTCGGGTATCTGGTGATTTCAGTGTGTGTGTGTGTGTATATATAAATACATGCTATAAGTTAAACTTGTTAAAAAAAATTTGTTCTTAACAATTCAATGAAATTGTAATTAAAATAGTTAAACGAATTTTCAGGATGGCTGACATCAGTAGAAAGGCAAGCTACACGTGCGTACTGTACATATTGTAAGAAAAATCTTCATGCACATCGGTTGTCACTATTAAAACATACCTGTACAATGAAACACCAAAGAGCAGCACTGATGCATCAAACACATATGCAAAAAACTGGAGAAGGTGATGTCAAGTATTCACCTCTATTTGAAACAATAACTTTCGAAACTGTAAAACAGAATGACGATGAAGAGAACGAAGATGGTAATGATAATGATGATGATGATGATGAAGGTAATAATGATAATGAGCATGAAGTCGAGTACAACGAAGATATAGAATATATTGAAGAACAAAGTATAGATATGGACAATGAGGAACAAATTGACGAAAAAACCCAGCAGATCGTTGAGCTGGAAGATTGTGATTCACAAGATTTTTCTTTAAAAATAGATAAAAATGAACCGTGTAGTAAAAAAATTAAGCTAGATCCTGGTGAGCGTAGAGATACATTGGCTGAAGCAATGGCGCATGTACATGGAGAATATTCAGATGATAATGACAATCAATACGAGGAAGATGACTGTGAAAATATTGTGCATGATGAAGACAATATTACAGAAGAAGAGAGAGAAATTAATCAAGTGCCAATAACTAAAATCTTGAAAAATCAGCAAAGTGGTGTAGTTATTAAACTACGTAATAAGAAAATTACAGATGATTTAAATACAAATAATGATACTGATGAAATGGAAACAAAGGTTTACACTACTTGTCAATTAAATTCATCACATCTTTTGAACGCTGCACCACACGAAATAAAAAAATTGGTTGCTATTGTATCAAAGGGAACGAAAACAACGCTATTTCCTGGTAAAACTCTGACATTCACTCCATCAAAATTAAATTCTAAATTGGTTCTTGATAAACTCAAAGGTAGTAATAATTTATCTTTAGTGGTGTCAGATCCAAAAACACTAACTCAACGTTCTCCTGTATCTAAAATATCTAATAACAATGATACCAATATTAATAATAATAATTCTACCATTAATACTAAAAGTAACTCAAAAGGATCTACTGTTACCGCTGGTCCGAGTGAAAAAACTAAAAAACCAAGTAATTTAGTTAGAAATATCAAATTTAAGCCACCACCTATTTCCACTCATGTCATGGATACTAGCAAAGGAATTCCTGTATCTGGACTTCAAGTAAGTTTGTATAAACTTATGGATGGACGATGGACCTTCTTAAACGAAAGGTATTGCACATTAATTTTTTACAATAAATTTAATTTATTTGTTATCAATTTTTTATCAAACAAAATTCTCTAAAGTTTTGTCTCTAACTTAATACTGAACGTAGTTTAGTGGCTGAAACATATGTACGCTTGACCCCTCATATTGTAATTTGACTAGAAGATTGTACTTGAAAAATTGAAACAAAATTTTATAACATTTTGTTATTGGTCTATTAATTGGTTATTATTATTACATATTTTTTTTTGTTAAATTTCAATTGATTTGGTTTTGAAATTTGTTGTTCGAAAAAAATTAAAGTAGTAAAAAATTTGGAAAACTTAAGTAGCACTAATACAACACTTTAATCGATCACTGTAATTTATTAAAATAATTACTCGTACTTCATAATTGAAACAGTTATGATTGATTTTCTCACTTTATAGTCTAAATTAAGTGAAATAATTTGTTAATTAGAATTTTTCAATTATTAAAATAAAAACATTTTAATAATTTTACTTTTTATAAAAACTTGTTCACGAAAATCAAAAAAAAAATATATCTATGTGGATAATATATTAATTTTTTCTTTCAGCTCAACATTATCTGACGGACGTTGTACAGATCTTGTTGATGATTCAAAAATAAATTTAACGGCAGGCCGCTATAAGATTCATTTCGACGTCGATAAATATTTCACAGTCCGAAGAATTGAAACAATGTATCCATTCATTGAAATAGTGTTTGATGTTAAGAATCCAACAGGAAATTATCATATACCAGTTTTATTGAGTCCACATAGCTACACAACTTATCGCGATTCTGGAGGGTGGCCCTGTTGGGATGATAGTCATTAAGACAAAAAAAATTTATTGTTTGACAAAAAAAAAATTTGTTTTCAACCACTAGAAATCACATTATTACAAATATATAATAACTAGAAAATATATAAATAAAAAAATATGTATATGATTTATTAATATTGCAAAAAAAAAATATTATATAATTCTATTGCAATAATAATTTTAAATACGCCCTGGAGTTTTTGAATTCTTCATAAGTTATTATGTTTTGTCTCTTGACTTTAAATTTATATAAATTACGTCAAAAAAATATTTTTGGATTTTGGTAAAAATTCAGTGACAAATAAACTTACATGTTGTTTTATTTCTTATCGTGTTATCGTATATCGTTTTTGAATTCTTCGACCTGTAGTATCGCTCTGTAGATAGAGATAAATTTTTTTATTATTGGTTACTGAGCTCAGTTGATGCTGTATAATAGTACAACAACTGTATAGTACAACATTTAGACAAGAAAATAATTAAATTATATTATTAAACTGATAAATAATGGATAAGTTACACATATCTACTCACGTATTAGATACAAGTCGTGGAATCCCAGTGCCGAATCTACCGGTGAGTCTTCACAAAAACGAAAGTACCATCTGGGTTTTGATAAGTGAAAGGTAAGTTGTTTGTTTATTTTTTAACATATCAAATTTGAAATATTGTAATGTAATTAAAATAAATACAAATATTTATTATTTTAAACAGTAAAACAACATCGAATGGAAGATGCTCTGATTTATTAGAAATAGCTGGTCAATTATTAACGGAAGGGCGTTACAAACTTGTATTCAACATAGAAAATTATTTTACTACAACTGAAAGATTATCGTTGTATCCAACTATTGAAGTGATATTTGACATAAAAAATGCTAATCAAAACTATCATTTGCCACTTCTCGTAAATCCCTTTGGATATAGTACATATCGCGGAATTTGATGTATGTATAAATTATTTAGAAAATAAAATTAAACAAGTTACTAACAAAGCATTAATTGAACTAGTAAAAACTGCATTAAACCTACTTTTGACACTTCTAAAGTAAATAGTTGTTGAAAATATTTATCGTTATTAAATAAATTAACTTGGAGGAAGATAAGTTTTGTCGGAACTGGATGATACTCCGCCGCCTGCTGGAGGTTTGCCGCCACCAGAGCCTGGACGACCTTTGCCACCACCTCCAGCTCCAGCATTTTCGCTAGGTCTGCCACCACTACTGCCTCCATCAGGTCTACCACCTCCACCTCCTCCTCCTCCGGGTTGCCCGATGGTGAAACTTGCTCTGTTGCCATTTTCATCTGCTTCATATCTTAATGAATAACAACAACAATAAGAATTTTAAAGGTGTCAAATAAGAAGCTAAAATTCAAAAGGGAACTTGGTCAATTTTTACTTTTTTTTTTTATTTATAAAAACATCTCATTAACTATATTTTGTAACCAATATTAGAACATTTAATAGGAAAAAAATTTTTCATAGAATTTAACATAAATTTTAAATAATAAGAACATCAGATTTATTTTTAAATAATTAAAAAATTATAAATTATCGTTTAAATTATAAATAAAAATAAATAATTAGTGATTAAAGTTATAAAATTAATAGTTTTTGAATAGACAATAATTAAGAAATCAATTATGCGTCTTTAAACAATATTAAAACGTTTAATTGGTATAAAATTAATTTTTGCAACTTGTCACAATGATTATTTAAGATGCTTCTATACAAAAATTTTATGAAAAATTTTCTTTCATTGATACAATAATATTATAGGCAAAAATTAGTTTGTTAGTCGGGTAAGAATAGAGCCATTAAAAAAGAGAATTAATCAAATATTCAAAAACAAATTAAAAATATGCCTTGGTAAAAAATTAAACAAAAAAAAAATAATGGACATGAATATTCCTAAAATTTGTTCATAGCTGATTAATGAACAAATAAAAAATTATTATTATTTAATATTTATCACCGGTGAATACCAAAAAAATAGAAACGTGCTTCACGCTAAAAAGATTCCTGATAATATAAGTTCATCATAAGAAATGTAGCGTACACTATCTTAATAGGTACTACTTAAAAATCCTTGATGATGAACTTAACAGAAATCTTTTTAGCGTGGTGCACGGTTTGTTTGTTTATATGCTTATTACGATTTACAATTGCGAAATCACAGAGAAACTCAAGAATTATTTATATTATATACTTAAGGTTGCACAGCGAAATATTCACGAATTATAGTATCCAATAATCAGATAAGTAATAAATGGCAAAATATCCAATAAATACAAACTTTTATCAAACTATGAAATCTTTATCAACTGTATTTAGCAAATACTAGAACTCATAATCACGCACAGTCACAATTAAATACCATTTCGGTTAATACTTAATTTATAATTTATCTATAAAAAAAATTTCAGAGAATTCTGAGTTTAATATCGTAATATTTTCAAAATTTTTAAACATTTTTATTTTTGATTGGGTTTTTGCTAATCCTGTAAATTGTGAACTTTATACAATAGTCATATACAATAGTCTCAATTAAATATTGTATCTCTTGGGAATTATGATCGTGAAAATGATATATTACCCATAATATTATATATTCGTGGATATTTAGTCATGTTACTGAATACAGAACATAATATTATTTCCATGGTTAACATTTTAAATTAATTAAATAAGTTAATAATTATTTGTTTTTATTTAACTATAAATTTATTCCATTATTTATTAAACAACTGCTTTAATATGTCAACTTTTATGGATAATTATTGTCAAAATAAATTTTTAAAAATAATTTATTCTTTAAACAAACATAAGACGAGTACATCATTAGTTAATTAGATTACAAATTTCAAAAGAGAATTTAGTTGTCAATAGACGGGTTGATGAAAAAAAATTAAGAACGTATTTTTTAGATTCAAATTTATCAAAATGATAGATAGATAACATCACTGAAGCAGCACAAAATTTTTTTTGTAACATATTGTTAAATTAAATTTAACTATTATTAATTTTTGACTTGTTTTTAAATTAAAATCGGCCAAAAAGATAACTTTTTTTTGTGCTGCTTAAATAATTATGTCCAAGTCAGATAGCACCTTGGTAAATAATACTAAGCTTAGATAATAATTTTGTATACAATATAATTTCCAATTCTAAATATATAAATTAAAAAAAATTAGTATGACTCAATTTAATAATATAAGATACACGGAGAGAATTTTATGTTAACGGTAACCATCCCTATTTTGTAGCTTCTACTATCCAGGATGGTTATTAACTTTTGCAAAGTTAAGATGATAAATGCAACCATCTGGCGATTGTAATTAGTACAATCAGTATATATTAATTCCCACAATTATGATAATACGGTTTATTATCTAGATGGTAACTTTTACCATCGGAGATAGTTAAAATCATCATGATTGCAATCATATAAAAACTACACAGGAAGTATAAAAAACTGAACTTTTTCGATTTTAGAGTCAGAATATAATAACATTCTAATTTTTGACATAAGAGTGAGTACTGAAAAAAGTATATCTATATTATTAAGAGAATAACAAGAATTTTGTCTCCAGGATAGTCATATGATAAAATCGGTATTTTTAGTGAAATTTAGTGTCATTGCAAAGGACTTGACTTGAATTTGCGCCTTTTCAAGATTTCATATCATTCTCATCGATAGTCAATTTATCATGATAAGTATTTAGGCTGCATTTGAAAATGCTCCTTTTCTAGACACATAATTAAGAAATGACCTTTTATCTTGTTAATATATATATATATATATATATATATATATATATATATATATATATATATATATATATATATATATATATATATATTATATGTATAAATCAAAAATATATAAAAAATGCATGTTGGTACTCAAATGAAAGCTCTTGACGAGTGTGACATCAGGATGAGCTTACATCTTTAAAAATATCAATAATTAAGAAAAGACCTTGTATCTTACGAACTATTGACATTTTTAAATACATAAATTCACCCAGACATCACACTCATCGAGACCTTTCATTTGAGTACCCACAGCAATTTTTCATATATTTTATATATTTATATGATATATTTATATGAAAAATATATCAAAATACATATGGATACTCAAATAAAAACTCTTGATGAGTGTAACATTGGGATGAGCTTATATCTTCAAAAACGTCAATATTTAAGAAAGTACAGTGCAATTGAACAAAAGTCATTATTTAATAAAGCGAAAATTTTGTTTATTCATAATTCACAAGTCACGGTAGTCATATTGTGACTAATCATATTATTAGCTGTGATGGTAATAATTACCATCATGACTGTAGAATTTACCATCAACATGATTTTAGCGGTTAACATATATTATGATTAAGTTTACGATCTTTAAGTTACCAGCCAGATGGTAATAATTATTATCTAGATGATAAATGTAACTATCTGGATGGTTCAGTTAACAATTTTGATAGTTCTTGCAATCATTCATACTAAAAAGCCTATTTTTACAATACTCGGATAGTTGTATTTACCATTAAATTCTCTCCGTGTAATATACATTTTACTAAATCTCACTAGTCTATGATAATAGTGCCTTTATTTTTAACTCCCATCAATTGAAATCTTAATATAACAATAACATTTTAAAATTTGTATTTTTTTGTTTACTGCTAGTCTTTTAGAATGCCTAACATCAGTGTGTTCAATAAATCGTAGATGAATTATGTATAAAATTATCGAGTAAATAATATAAACAATGTTTCTTACATGCGACGAAATAAGTTATAAAATTTCATAACCTGTGATAAGTCCCCTTTTTAATTTCAACTTTTTATGTCATAAATATTATTAAAAGAATAACTACTTACT
This sequence comes from Cotesia glomerata, assembly GCF_020080835.1. Classification (NCBI taxonomy): domain Eukaryota; kingdom Metazoa; phylum Arthropoda; class Insecta; order Hymenoptera; family Braconidae; genus Cotesia; species Cotesia glomerata. The sequence goes on from NC_058163.1 coordinate 17,155,098, forward strand.
TGACAGCGATTGGAAGCCCCTCAGGACTATCATAACCAAAATTACCCTTGACGACACGTACTAGTTGGCCATTAACTTCTTTAAGATCTTCAGTTTCTTCCCTGATTACTCCATCTTCTTTATGAGCTTGTGGTGGAGGTGCTGGAAGCCGTGAACCACCACTTCTGCCGACATCCGGCCTGGAACCAACGTCAGCGGCACGGCTACCTGGAGGAGGAGCTTGTAATGATCCTCCGCCAGATTTGGTAGCATGTGGAGGCGCTTTTTGACCTGGTGATAACTTATCTGCATTGCAGAGAAGACTTCCAATCAACAAACACAGTACCTTTAATTCAATATTTCCTAGTTAAAAAATTATTTTTTAAGCTATTGAGAATATTTTTTTTATTAGTAGTGATTTTCACTAAAAAAAATTGAATTAATTTGAATTAAAAGGGAAATAATAACTGGAACATAACGTCTTAACAAGATAAAAGATGACTTTTAAGAGAAACCAACTCGAAGAAAGTAAAATCTCAGAAATATCTGTACAGAATGCTATTAAGAATTGTGAGAAAAAAGTTCCATTCACTGATATAAGAACTTGTTATTAGTTAATAAGCTTTATTAATTTTTAATAAATTATTTTTTAACCATAGATGACTCAATAAATATTTATTAACAGTTAAAAAAATTTTTTTAATAGTTAACAAATCGTTTATTTAATACAATTTGTGAATAGTTAATAAATTTTCATTTATAGCGATCAAATATTTTTAAAATTTTAATTAATATTTATCAAATATTAATGAGCATTTGCTTAGACCCTTTAATAAAAAGTGAGTAGAAAAATTCTACTTAGACGTTTCTTATGACCCATACTTCAATAGATAATAGAATCCCATTAGATCAGGTTTATTCATAGACATCATTAAAAAATAGAGAAAATAAAACAAATCATAAAATAATGGTAGTAAGAAATTACAGAATTTTTATCTATGTTAAAAATTATTGGTGTATTGTATCTTTACTATAAAAGGTTAAAACATTGTTTATATATGAACGGTTTTCACATCACAGCGTAAATAAGAAACATTCTATCAAAAGAAATTTATTTACTTTTATTAAATATTCGTTAGCTGTTAATAAATATTTTTTAACGGCTAATAAATGTAATTATCGTTTAAAAAAAGTATTTATTCAAAGTTAAACTACAATTTATAATACTTCATAAGTTTAAAATGAATTAATAATTAATTAACAGGGACTAAATTCTGCTATCAGTGTACTTGAAATAACTCAACTATTAAAAAACTTGCAAAAAATATCTAATCTACTCTTAAATTTTCAAATTTTTACATTTTTCGATAAGTCTATAGAAATCGTAGAAAATTTTGTAGAATTGAAATTGTAACACAAAAACATTTTTAATAAAAAAAAACTGAATAAATTGATTTCTAGTTACAAATTGATTAATCTGCCGAAATAAAGAGAAAATTTTTTATCAGGGGATAGAGAAAATTCATGACAACTTATAAGTTATTGTTTTGGGTAATAAATATACTTCAATCATTTATTCTTAGCGAATTTATTTATTTTTAGCGAATCAATTGTCCGCGGATCAGAGGTCATGCATTGAGAAGACTGATTGATTTAAGAAAAGTATTTTCTCTAAAATTTCACTCTTATTTTAAGATATTCAAGTTTTTTTAATTCAACAAATTAACTCGCGAATAAATAACGTAAAAGTCTTGGATAAAAATCGAAATTTTCTCTATTCAGGAGTTTTATCAATTTGACGAAGCACTTTACCCCTTTTAAATAGAATAGTACATGCATATAGACTTTATCGAAAAATTTATTTCTCTTTAATTTAGATATACAGTAAAATTGGTTCAAGATATTTCTGACTTTTTCAAGAATTCCGTTAAAATTAAAATTCTTGGAAGTCTTCTTCTTTCTACAAAATAAAAAAGTTTTTATGTTTCATAATATGTTGAAGTAGAAGAATTTGATTATGTTGAGTGATCTCTTGAGCCAAGGAGACAATGTTCAAGACAACAAATTTTTGAAGTACCACCAATAATCATCAAAAAAAAGTTTTTTACAACCATTCTTCTCTAAATAATAACTCTTTTTTTTAATCACCATAAAAATTATAATTTTTTTTATCTCTTAATTACTGTTTTGAATATATTATTTTAACAATCACAAGTTTGCAATTTTTTTTTTTTTAATTTGTAAAATTTGATCTCAGAGAAAAAAATTATTTGATATCTAAGTTCCAATGAACATATTTTATGCTTCACAGCCCAGAAAAAGAATTGATCACACAAAAAATAAATAAGTAAATAAATTAACACAAAAAATAACCTTTGAAATTATAAAATCAAAATTTTTATGATTAATTGACAGTAAATTAATAAAACTATAAATAAACCTCAAATTTTTTGTAGTATGCGCAGTAAACATCTAATTATCTTCATAATATAATCATTTTAATAAAAAATTTTTAGCCAATTAATCGATTCCAATACATGCACTTTCACTGATAGCCTAACGTGATAATGCCGCATATTTGCCAATACAAATGATTTAAAACTCATAAGAGTAAATTTATGTAATATGTAAATAAGCTATTTTCACTTGATCAATCATTGACATAATAAAAGTGCTTAAAAGTAACAAAAAAATAAAAAAAAAATTACTTAGTGCTCTTAATTATTTTTAATGACAATCAATAATCACATACCAACGTACTTCCTTTAGCGATATCGAGATTCTTCATGATAATGATAACAAGTTGAATGAACAATATTTTAAATAATAATTTTATTATAGAATTATTGTACGAAATGACATCGTCTACTAGGGAGAACGCTTTGTTATACCAAGCTTCGCGAGTGGAATTATAAGAGTAACATGCACTGATGATGATCCTGAGCCTTTATATAGGATTCACCGATGCAGATTTACTAAAGTTTTAGTACGGTGGATATAATGCTAAACGTTAAACTGCAGACTGCAGTATCCCACTCTAGGTGATTAGATACTTGTACAATACAAGTAAAGCCTTGATGCATCTTGCCAATAAAAGGTTCTTTTTATTTTTCTGTACAATATAACAACTCGAGTTGAGATTTACAAGTGTCACCATTCTCCTTTATTCGATCCGGATCATCTTCTTTTATTTTTATTTTATCATAACATTTAACGGTTTTTATTTTTTAAAGACACTTAAGGAGTTTCTCAATGCCATTAATAAATACACAAACTCTTATATTAACAACAACTTCAAATAATTCAATACTTTGCCGTAATCCAATAATTATTGTCAAGGCTCTGAAGATCTTAAAAACGTCAAGCAACTCGATTTATTTAATGACATTTAATCATTTGACAGTGTTAATTTTTTAAAGGATTTAAGTATTGACAGATATAGATTTTCTAAGAATCAAATCATTTGTTTTTCTTGTAGTCAAATGGTTTTGCAAAATTTTAATAATACTTTTATAGTTTATTATAATGATAATTTGTAATTAATCACTTATGTGTAATAAAAATGTTTTTGAACATCAAAAAGAAGCTAAAAAAGATTTAATCAAAGTTTATCTGAGAAAAATCAACAGACCTGAATCCCACATTCTACTTTGACCTGCGTCAGCGTAGATCTGAAAAATTGTACATAAAAGTTGACGGTCAGAGTATTGACTATGGATTTATTTAGTTTCAAACTAGTTACGGAAATTGTTTAGTTTCACGGTCACCTGGTTTTTTAAATATAAAAAATTTAAAAATTAAGTTATTTATAGAAGAAAAAAATAAAATGATATTCTGAAAATTGATGCCTGAAGAATTTTAGTAGAAAACTGACATATTACATTTTTTGATTTTCTTAGCCTTGAATCAAGCAGATAATTTTTCAAATGTCTTCTACTTGAATAATAAAATTTGTTAGTCCAAAAACTTTTTTGGTTGGTTCAAGACAAATAAATTTTTCAAAATAATTTTACTCAATTTGACAACTTCAAAATGATTTTCGAGGTTTAATATTTTTTTTCTTGATTTCATAATATATACGAGAAAAAAAGTGATGCATTTAATTTTTAAAACTGCTGTCTTAAATGAAAATTTTCAAAAAATATCGTTTTTTAAACTTTAAAAAACAGAATAAAAATTTTTTTTAAGTATCATTCAGCATAAAAATAAAATATTCTATGTAACGGAATATTCAACGGGTTAAGTTAAATTATCATATAAATAAGTAAGCGAAAATGTATTTTATGAAATTTGGGGCTTAAGTTGCCTTAATGTAACTATTTTTTTCAACATATGTCTAAAAAATTTTTACATGCATGATAAATATTCAGTGGTCAATTTCTTACCAGCAAGATACCTACTAAAATTTATTATTACTGTTTACTTTATTGCCGACATAAATATCAAGCCATTTCACTGCAGACAAAATAATTTTAGACTGTTCTGTTCATTAAATAATATTCGTAATGGCCAGTTATTATTGACAATCGTAAGAAAAAATAATTTTGTCATGAAGAATTCATTATGCAATTATTATTAATAAAGTAATAAAACAATTCAAAATTCTAGAAGTATTCAAAACTTACGCTGAATTTTTAAAGATTTATAGATCTGATTATTTTTTTTTTAATTTTGTTAAGAACTTAATGCAAATTTTTCAAAATCACATAAGAAACACGTTGAATTTCTGAAAATTTCATGGGGACCTTATGATGAATCACGCGTATGACTATTTTATTAAGAATTCGTAGTGTACTTATAACTTGAAATTTCATTAAAATCTTACGAAGCAATAACATTTTATATTTGCTGTTTTAAAGTCCCGTAATATGGAGTAGAATTTCAGGAAAATTTAAAAAAAATCAAAGAGATCGGATTTTTTGAAATTTTTGATTTTAATCCCAATATCGTGATCAAATAACGTATATCATATTATGATGTGGAAATAAGACTGATATTCATTACTACTTTTTAAAATAAAATATTTTTTATATATATATTACATAATATATATTACACGACTCATGATGCGAAGCATCAAAGAGTGCTTTACGATCGAAATAGTATATTACATACCTAGGCCAGTAAAATAAGAAAAGTCTCAGATCACATGTAATTGTTGGCCGAGGCGAAGCCGAGGTTGACAAACATGTGATCTGAGGCTTTCTTATTTACTGGCCAAGGTGTGTATACTATTTTTCTGCTCGACGTAGCCGGAATGTGGCAACTTTGTTTAGCGCAGCGGCCAGAAAGTTGCCACTTTCCGGCCGGAGGGCACAAAAAATTTTTTTAGCCTTATTTCAGCAATTATTTTTATTATTATATCTTTGTCAGTTCATGGAATCAATATATTTTGCATACTATTGTGAAGATAATTTAATGAAGATTAATTAATATCTAAAAGCTGTCATGTTATAGTTAAACAAACTATTAACAGGTGACACCTTCTACAGCCTCTCGACATATAGTTATAGTTTATTACGACCCAAGGCCAGAAAGTTGGATTTCCTGGCGTATGGGATATGATATATCCATCATATCACATACGTTAGGGCATCCAACATTTTGGTCGTGGGTTGTATACTATTTTTCTTGCTCTCCAGCCGAAAGTACGCAACCCCGGGGAAGGGGTTTTGCCGGGGGTGAGGGGGGCGCCGCCCGACTTTTGCAAAGCCGAGGTTTTGCTGGTCGGGGCGGGCATAATAAAAAAGTAAAAATTAATAAATAAAAAAAAAAATAATTTATTTTAAAGTTTACTAACAAATGCTCTGATTAAGAGAGATAACATGCACAGAACTCGTCACAAATATTTAAACTCGATTTAATAACAAAATTAATTTTTTTAAGTTGATTAAAAATTAGTTTTTAATTAGACGGCTAAGAAAGATTGAAATTAAATTATTTGAAGCTTGTAGAGTATATGGATTGTTTTATAAACATTGCTCTACTAGCTGTCAAAATATAAAAGAAAGCAAATAAAATTTACAAAAATTTTATATTATTTTCTAAAATTTTTATATAAATTATTTATGATGTATTATTATTAAATAGTTCATTAACAATAATCTAGTTAGAAATTATTTGTATTTATTTGACATTTTTTGGTTAGTTTCTGCGCTGACACGTTACATACAGACGATGTTGTGACTGTTATATACAGTTGAAACTCGCTGTATAGACCGGTCGTGCCACGAAAATACGAAAGAAAGCGAGGTTCTATGCTGCCGGCCAGAAAATATGCGTAACGCGCATGCGTTAGAGCAGGCCATAAAATTTGCTCTTCCTGGAGTAAATTGCGTCCAGGAAGAGCGTGCTTTCGGCTAGGAGAGCAAGAAAAATATATTGTTAGCAGACAGCACTGCATTTTTTGTAAAAAGTTTTTTTCATGAACTTTTTAACATGAAAATTTTTTCACTTTTCTGCATATTTTCTGTCAAAGTAGAAAGCGTAAGCTTTAACATGGTATTTGAATTTATGAGTTTCGTAAAAAATTAAAATAGGCCTAACCAAATGCTACAAAAAAATAGTTTTGAGAAAAATGATTCGTGATGATAATTACTTCAAATAGTTTTTTTTTTTTATTTCTTTTTCTTTGAAACTAGATTCAATAACGAAAAAAAATGTTACCCTTTCCTTTATGGATTATAACTTTGTTGCTTAAAGCCCATAAATACTTTTTATGAATTTTAGATGGACCGTAGTCACTGTCCAATTGATGTGCGTTTCAAATTTACAAAAAAAAAAAAAAACAAAGAAAAATTATCAAGTATTTCATACAGATAGACTGATAACAATTGAGATTATTCTAATCATTAAAAGAGAATAGTAAATGATACTCTTATTGTGGTAGTAAGATAGTAAGCAGCACATATGTGAAAAGATCTTGAGACAGTTAAAATTTATAGTCAGTATAAGTTCTCGATCGTCAAAGGCCATCGTCGTCACGAGTGATCGGATCGGATGCATTAGAGGGCACACATATGATCTCTGAACCTGTAATAGGATGCGTTATTGGCGCTCTTTGAGTTCTATTGAAGGGATAGAGAATATAGGATTGGTAAGGGGGAGAGAACTAAGTTGACATTTCACATCTATAATGCATAATGTATATATAGTACACGTTCAGTTGGCACAGGTAGTTATAAAAAGTACATCACCAAACCCACATTCCTTGATATCTACAACGGTAGTCTGTAGGGCTGCTGAAGAGATCGCGGGAACGGTTTGATCAGTAACAATGACTTGTTATCCCTCACATCAGGGAAAGCATCTAGGTGAGCAGTCGTTGGTGATAGATACCAACTAGATTCACATAAATTTCATTCCCGTAATAATAATTTAATACCTTACTCAATAGTTTTTCATTGGTCATGTAATTTTATAATGTTGCATTCCGTTAATTGAAATCTTCGTTCAGTTATAAATGATGACATGATTTAAAACATCTCACGATTCTACAACTATTTTATCATTTAAAAGTCATTAATTACCGGGCAATTCAATCATTGACCTCTCAATTTCAAGACAATATGTTATAGGGTAGCGCAAAAAATTGACTATTTTTTACACGCTTTTATAATTTTTATTATTATATTAGCTTCACCTGTAACTATGTATCTATGAAACGGAATCTTTTAACGTAATTACGTAAAATTAATTTTTACCAACTTCAAGACGTCCGATTAAATTGAAAATTAGCATAAATATCAAAAATCTATGATAATACCATAATTTAATAACATTATTCTAGTACGTTGACTAGGATTAACACAATAAAGAAAATAACCAATTTTATCATTTGAACAGACACTATCCATACAATTACAGTAAATATTCTTCTTTTAATTAAGGTAGTTCTATCGCGGTGTATAGTGTATAGTGTAGACAAAACATTTACTATTGACGGAAGGTTGAGGGTAGGCCGTAGTAAATGTATTTTCAAGAATTTTATTTTTCAAATTAAGTCTTAAATAAATTTTGAAATCAAATAAAATTGAGTTTCCGAAAAATAACATATGTCTAGCTATTACGGAAACTTTATAATAGTTCATTTAACAATTTTTTCAAAAAGTAATTGAAAAATAGAATTTCTAAAAATAAATTACTACGGCTCAGCCTGACTATTATTATCAAATCATTATTTACCATAGAAATACCACCTCAAAATGACCAAAAAAGTGTTTAAATTATTATGTCTTGACAACAAAACGATAAAAAGCTACTTTTTTTTAATTAATTTATCAGAAAAATATTCTTTTCTATTCTGCTAGTTTTTTTTCCAATTCTGTCGAGAAGTTTTTTAATATAACAGATAACATTTGGGTAATAAGAGAATTTGACATGCTTTAAATAAGAAGTAGGCCTGGAAATCGCAAATTTTATTATTGAATATCTTACATTTTAAAAATCAATAACTGGTATTATGACATACGTCTTATGTCCACTTTCCTAAGATTTTCAAATTAATTAAATTTTTCTCAAACCGTAAAAAAAACGTTGACAAAATTAGTCGAAAACCGGTTTCACGGAGGAATTACCTTAAGTAAAATACTACAACCTAATACTTCTGGTTTTAAAAAAAAGGGGGATTAACGAAAAGATTAATTTTATTGTGTAAGAAAGGTGCAAGCTTTCCACGCTTTCTTTTCAATAAATTAATTTTCTGTTAATCATTCTATTCTTGTTCTAAATTTTTTGAAAATTATTTCTTACGTTAGAGTTTGATTTTCTATAAGAGTGTTCTTTTTTTGTGTTATTTTTTTTTTAATAATCTTTTAATAGAGACAAATATTAAAATTTATATCTTGATTTAACCCTTTTCCGATCAGGAGTCCCCAAGAGTATTGATGTAAGTTTTATGGGAGTAAACCCTGTTTAAAATTTCCAATAGGATCCCATCAAAAGCGACAAAAGCCACTTAGAAACCCATAAATTTTATTGGTTTCTAAGTGGCTTTTGTCGCTTTTGATGGGATCTTATTGGAGTTTTTTTAACAGGGAAATAAATTACAGTCTTTTGTATGGTAGTGAGAGTTATAATTCAGTGGTCAAAGTGTATGCATGCTCTCCCTATCCTTTTTTCAGCCCTTTGCTCACTGAACAAGCTACAACCCTCTCACTTTAAGAACAAAAGTCTTGTTAAAATCCTCGATTTAAACTAAGAATAACCATTCAAATTCAATCAGGAAAAGGTAATCATTTTTAAACTCAGTAGAGTTGAAGGATATTGATAGATGTCAATAAAAATTTTGAATTTAATTTTTTTTATTTCCACGTGCGTTGCGTGCACACAGAGATTGGTGAACATTGAATTATTTCAATGTTTATTTGTAACAATAAAGTAATGATGATCAAGAGACGATTATGATCAAATGGAAAAATAAAAGTTTATAAATTATAATTTAACATTATTATATATATTTTTTTTTTTTTTTTTTTTTTTTATAATAATATGTTTTGCTGTATGATTGTAAAAATTGACATTTTATTAATTCATTTATTTTTTTTTTTATGTCTATTATAATTTACATCAGTTTTGTCACAGTGATATCAATAAAATGTATTATTATTTTTATAATTTACTTTATTAAAATAATTATCGCAGACAAAGATGAATAAAATTAGTAAATATCTATAACGAAGCAGAGCAAAAGCTTCAAATCATCGTTACTTTAATAATCAAAACTTACTTTTTTTTTCTATGCAATAATTAACTCTCTAGTTGCAATTAAATCGCTGGAATTGCCGGCATATCTTGTAGTTATTTTTATTCAAATATTTAATTACAATTGTATGAATAGAAAAAATGTAAATCTGCTACTTTTTGATTGATAAAAAAATTAGTAATGCAAACTAAAGCTAAATTTTAATTTATTTAATCAAAATTTATTTTTATTTTGTTTATCTTCATACGAAAATTGTTTTTTTTTTTTTTTTTTTTTCGTTTTCGCATTTTACTATACAGCTTGAACATATTTTTTATTTTATTTATTTATAGTTTAAAATGTATCAGACAGGTTAGTCAAGATCAAACGATATTTAAATAACTCGATAAAAGTTATCTATCATTGCGATAATACTTGGTAAACATTCAGGATTTCAGTACCATACTTACAATAACTCCCTATAATTTAATTTAATTGCAAATATTGTTTTTTTTTTTTTTTTTTTTTTTTTTTCTGTCAAATTTAAATAAAATATAGTAAAACGGATAAATATTTATAAATACTATTTTCCTTAATCTTTATCTCATTCAATCACTCATTACATGTAATTATTTTTTTTCCTTTTTTTAAATATGTATACATATTACATGTATTTTAACAATTATTAATTTCACTCAATTGTATGTATATAAATATAATATAAAAAATTTAATTACATTACAATTTGATAAAACCTCATCACTTAAAAAAAAAAAAAAAAAAAAAAAAAAACACAAGTAAAATTTATATAAACATAATGAAAATGAATAAAAAGAATTTATAATAATTAACTCATTTTACAATTATTTTGTGCACTTACAGCAAAATTTAAATAAAATAAAAAAACAATAGTGAAAATTGTACAACTAATAAATCCGAAATAAAACAAAATAAATAAATAATTTTTTGAATTAAAATCTCATTGTAACACTTTTAAATTTAAATTTATTATTTCTTCTATTAATTAATTAATTAAATCTACTATATTTACAATTTACTTTTTTTTTCCTCTGAAAATCCTGAATCTTTACTCGTGGACCTTACAGCTGTAAGTTATTCTGCGTAATTTTGTTGAGTTTTTTTTTTTATATTTTTGCTCCAGTCTTGAGAAATATCTCGGGCAAATCGAACAAGGCACACACACATTTAACTGAATTTTTAATTTTTTTTATTCATTAACTTTTTTTAAAATTCACCAGAACTAAAGTGTCGTGTGTGTAATAAAATTTTAGCTCTGAATTCATTACAGATATCAATTATCGTTATAATATTCTCTGCAATTTCGATTGAAATCAAAATTGTAACCCTAACGATGATAAAAGCATACAAGCTATTCATTAACTACCATTTTTTATCTACAATAGATTTTCGATAATTATATAGAAGCGGGGTTTTACCCATTTCAGCCATGAAGAATAAAAAAATTCACTTATTCTCGTTTCTTTAGTTCATTTTGTTTAGCTCTCCGATAGATTAATGATGAAAATAAATTCGATTTCAAAAAAATTAATTTCCATCAACATTTTTGAATTTGAAAAGTCCTAAAATTGAAATTTTTAATTTAGATCAACAATTTGAAGATAGTGCATCAACTTGTCAGTTCTTTTATTCTACTTTCGATGCACAACATAGAAAAAAATATATCAATGTTGACAAGTCGAACCATTTTTTATCTTTAACTCATCCAAAAGTAGAACATGAAAAGAAAATAGTGAATATCTTCATTTTTCTATTTATAATGACTGAAAATAAGTAAAGTCCCGTTTTTATATAATTAATTAATAGATTTTTAAATATATAATTTTTTTGTTATTTTAATTTTAATAATATTTTAATCCGTTGTATTTTACCATCATCATTTATTAAATAACTTATCGTTTAAAATAGCGCAGATGCACATTTTATTTTTTTCTCTCTTAGTTATAATTTATAATCATTCATTTGTATTATCCTTACCACTATGTTCTTTATTTCAAATCTTAATATCGTCGGTAAAATTAATTTCTTTAGTATTGAATTATCAACCCATATCATGTTAGCGTGAAAAAAGTAATATAATAATATTTAAAAACAATTTAACTAAAGAGACTTGTCACAGTCTCAGTTTGCATAAAAAGAATTGACTGACTGACTAACTGACTAAAATTTTTAGTCGCTCATTAAATCGCGTTTCAGTGAAGTTGTATGAACTAAATAAATAGATTCATACAAAACAGCATTAATAAATAATGTTATTGTATAATTTATCATTATCATTTAATGTTCATTATTTATTATTTTTATTATTATTAAACTACGTTACTGAAGAACGCAGCATTTGCACTTAGGCTTTTTCTTGAGAGTCACGTGCTCGACTTGAGACGCATCCCCAGGACCCTGTGCTGTTACTCTGCTGACCTCCACGGTCGCCGTGCTCGTTGTTGAGCCGACCTGATAAAATGAAATAAAAAAAAAAAAAGAATTAATAATTTCATCCGAGAAATAAAAAAAAAAAATTTTTGTAAGTTTGGTAATTGTTTGAAAATGGGGTCTCATTTTGACAATCAAATATTGGAAAATAACCATTTTCAGACATTTTCAAATTATTTTATTTTTCAACGGATTTATTAGATCAATCATTAAAATAGTTAGAAATAAAATTTTCAGTTAGTTTTTAAGTTTTCAATTGAAATAAAAATTTTATATCGACTAAAAATTATTCTACAAGTAAAAACAAACAATTTATAAGCTTAAAGAATTGAAAATATCAATTCTTAATTAATCTATAATTTTTTGAAATTAGAAATTAAAAAATTAAAATTAAAATGTTAAAAAAAATGTTTCAATATCATTTTTAGAGGTTGAAATATTCTGGACCCTAGTTTTAAATAATTATCAAAAGTTGAGAAAGTCCAAAAAAGCACACCTCAAACGCTTCTGGTAATTTTACAATAAAATTAAATAGAATAATGTTCAAAAATGAAAATAATGTTTTTAAATTGAGGTTTTTTTTTGTAATATGGCTCATTACGCCGGTGCTTGGCGAACAGTGTTCTATGTCATCAGCTTTGATATTAATATTTTAACTGCCTATAAACAAAAAGGATGTTAATAAAAATTTTTGATAAGGTTTAACATGATACAATCCTGAAAATGGAGAAAGAAAAAGAAAATCTATTGGTGAAGTTTTTTAGAAAATATTGTGTTTGCACACATACACCACAAGCGATAGATCAGAAAACACTAAGGAGGTTTAATAGATCCGATAAAACGTTTTTGATTCCTATCTTGAACAATTTAAAACGACCATTCGGCAGTCGAAATGGAAGTAGATTTCCCAAGTTGAATTTTCAAAATTGCTGTTCATACTTATTTCAGTACAAAAGTTTTTTTTTTTATCATGAGTGGTTCCGCAGTTATTCCCGAAAACACTTCAAAAATCATAAATTTATGATAATATTTGCTCTAACGGTTTCATTTTTTGAAATATACTTGAATTCGACATTCGATCGTCGACCTATAGAACGTAAAAAATTATTTAAAAAATCAAAATATTTTCGGAAATGAATGCAATAGTAAATTTCATAAAATGATATTGACCGGATGAGGTAATTTTAGGTCTAAATATACATTCAGATATGGAAATTGAATCTTATTTAAAGAGCTTTCAGATGCAATTATCAGAAATCCGATAAGATATCACATTCAAAAGTTATTCAAGGAAGAAAGTAAAAAAAGTGAATTTTTAGGGTTTTGAAAATTTGGACATCCCGTCATTTCTAAACTTTTTGGCCGATTGAGCTCATCTTTGAACTTGACCTTGGTATTTATCGATAGAACATGGTATATATCGATATATACATACATCAACTTTTGAAACATATGTATTTTTTGAATCAGCTCGACAAACCGAGTGGGAAAATGGCAAAATTTTTCGAATTTTGTCATGAGGACTAATGCAATAGATAAATTTCTATGGAATCTACTAAAAAATATCAGATCTATTTTAATCAATAGAGTATTCAAACATTCAGTGAACCTTTTAGGGAAAGAGGTACTGCAATATCAACGGGAGGTAATCAATACTTAACAAGTAACTCGACTTTTATTTCAACTCTGAATGTATTAATATGTTTATTACTGGCGTTGATGGATACAATGCATTCTTTGCACAGAAATTCATTCGAAATCTTACCTCATGAGATTTGGTTATGAATCATTTTTATATTTTCTGGAATCCTGATTCAACGGATAAAAAAAAATCATAAAATATATTTTTGTGAGTAAAACAAAATAATTTTTTGATATATAAGTTCATTATAAACTTATTTATTTAAAAATATGAATTTAAGAATGAAATTGATAACAAGATAAAAATTTTTTACGTGTATTGCAGCACTTATTTCCAAGAAAATATAAATTTTCTTTAAAAGTAAACGAGACGATTCAAAATGAGAATACTTAATGATTTTGGTAACAATAGAGCGTAATTAACACATTGTGCTTGAGGTATGTAATCCAAATAATAAGATTAGATAATAAATTCCGAGAATTCAGTGTGTATGTGTGTGTGCGTGTTCAGTATATGTTTTCTATTTCTAGCCTCTAATACGCGTGATGATGATAATGTCTTAGATGGAAAAGATCAGTGTCTTGAGAGTGCACCTTTTTCTCAAGGTTGGAAAGGAGAGTTTAAACAACCAAGTTTATTTCGCACGGCTGTTCGTTAGTGGATAATGGAAATGACGTTGAGTCACCTTCTCGCTAACGGGCTGCTTATTGACGCTGGAATTCACGTTGCCATGGAGGTTTCCATTCCCTTGATTCGTCCGTTCGAATGTTGATGTGTTCAGCAATGGACTAGTACTTGAGTCGTGATCGTCGATTGTTTTGCCATCACATCCTGGTAATGGGGGTGCAGTTTGTCCTGGTGTTGGGGTTATAGGTTTTCCGCCTTTTATTAGTTCTACTATCTCGTCGGCTTCTCGGGATAGATCTCCGTCTGGCCTAAATGGGTTGTCCCACCCACTATCCGTACTGTAATCAAATAGTTTTATCATTAGTATTATTTTTATTACATTTATAGCTTAAACTTTTCAAAATGAACATCAACATTTACATTTTTAACAAATTTTGAGTATTCGGTAAAATATTCATCCAATAACTGGATATCAGTTATGCTAAGTTTAAATATGAAAACTTTACAGCTCAAAGGATTTCATTTTAGCTTTAATTCATAATTTTTTTTTTCTTTGATGAATGAAATCGAAGATTTTTTGTCAAAGTTCTACATCATTTCCCGTGAATAAATTTTATGATATGGTCGTATATGCCCATATGTAATTTTTCGACCGAAGGTAGTATTGAAAATCTCTGACGGGCGCACGATCGCTAAATCGTCTCCTAAAAGAGATTTATATTTGAAGTTCCCTAAAATAAAAATCATTTCTTTTAATCTCCCAAGAAGCTGATCTGACATAGATTTTTAGTTCAATCAACTACTCAACCAATTTTGTTTAATATCACATTTTAATTAATTGACGTGAACATTTCTATAGAATTATAATAATTCATTTTTATAATCTGATATATAACCATGGTAATCTGCAAATTAGACTATATCATAAAATTTTTTCACGTGCTTGTCAATTAAAAATTTAACAAACAAAATCGATTCGATCCAAAAAAAAGTAGGAAAACGGTTGACCCTGAAGGCCATCCCTGCAACTTCCCGCTAATTCCATACCTATGCGCTTAAAATTGCACTTATGACTTTTCTGAGCTCTTCGAGCTCGAAAATACAGTTTATGTGTTATTTTGAGCTCTCGGAGCTCAAAGAAATAGCTTTTCTATGCTTTTGAGCTCTTTGAGCTCAAAAATCTTATCAAAGTTCGATAAAACACGATTTTTTTCATTTTCAAAATGCTATAACTTTTGAATCAATCAACCGATTTGTACGTGGTTAGCGGCAATCGATGTAGTTTTTTGAGCTCTATAAATAATTCTGAACAAAAAAACTAATCTGATAAAAATTTCAGAGTTATTACGAAAAAACACTTTTTTCGATTTTTTTCGACAACGATATATCTCACGAACGCATAAACCGATTCTGACGTTTTTGGTGGCAATCGATGCGGGTTTTCAAGGTTAAGAGCTGATTAGTTTTTGAGGTCGATCGGTTCAGCCAATTCGGAGATATTTAAAAAAAATGAAAAAAAAAAAAAAAAAACAACTTTTTTTTTCACTTTTTTTGCAATTTTTCGAAATCTACTGGTCCGAATCGGTTCCAAGTTAAAGGAAATCTAAGTTTGGCGAAGACCTTTCGAATGACACCAACTGCGATCAAATCGGTGAAGCCGTTCAGAAGTTATAAGAGGTGTACACACACACACACACACACACACACACACACACACACACACACACACACACACACACACACACACACACACACACATACACACAGGCGTACGGACACACACACACACACAGACGTACGGACATCATCGTAAAAATAGGCAGGGAAGCTTTTCAGGGCTTCAAAACGTCGAGATCTGTTGAAACCTCGATTTTTGCAAAACGGGGTGAAAACAATAACTTCTCGATTTTTCGAAAATCTTCGATTTTCTTAGCGGGAAGTTAAAAATATATTCTTTGATGTTTCTCTCGTATTTCAAAATAGTTCTTATAAATCAGGAAATTAATTCTTGAATCACTAAATTAAAACTCTTGGATAAAAAACAAAAAATTCTCCATCCAAGAAATTTATCTTCAAACGAAGTATTTGATTGTTTTCAAACAAGATACACATAGATTTCGTTCAAGATTTTTTTTCCAGTTAAGATTTGTCTTCAAAATTAGTTTCTTGAATCAAGATAGTCTTTTTATTAGCGTATAAAAACTTCAAGTAAATAAAATAATAACAAATCAACTTATTGTTTTTGTAAATTTATCCTGATGTTTGTATTTGTAAATTACTGGAACTTTCAGTAGAGGTCACTTTTATTTTAAATTAAAACAGCTCTTTTGACACCAATATTTAAATGAATCACATTGGAAGAGCTTCAAACTCTTCATTTAAAACTTTCCACGATGATGTAATGAATTTAATTATATTTCAGTTTATTACAAAAGTTTTATAAACAATACAAGGTAACTTAATCAGTAGAAAAATTTTATGCGATAATAAACCACATAGTACTTCCGTACTTGAGATGTACAATATTGCTTTTAAAAAACTTGTGTCAATAGCTTTTGGAGTAGAAGTGATGCTTAAAGTTTTTTTAATGTACAAGACTGAAAACTTTAACGCTGGTATCAAAGATTTCATTTAAAAAAAAATACCCTTCTTAAAAAAAAAAAATAACAAAATTTGGTGAGCTTACTTGTTCGAAAGTATGAGATATTTACGTGATACTTAGAAAGCTATTAGCAAAAAAAAAAAAAAAAAAAAAGAGTAATATAGTTTAATAAGAAAATATAATTCAAAAACTAACGGTTACTGAACGATAATTGTATATAAGATGACGTGTTGAAAAGGAATGATCGTTACATAACTTACAGCTATTGAAGAAAGAGGTTCTCATTCAAATAAATCATCACTAACGTTTATTTAATTTATTTTTTAATGCTTAATATAATAACGTATTATAATTCAATTATATTTAATGTATTTAATATTTTTTGTAACTTTTAACCTTTGTTTTCTCATAGTAAAAAGAGATATTTGTGTCTCTATTGGTTGAAAGAATTAACTTAAAGACAATAAAATTTGATGAAATAAAAACTTTGTTTCTTTAAAAGAAGCTTTTTTTTGGCTCAAGATTCTCAAAATTTGAAAGGTAGAAAGCCCGGTGTTTAATGAAATAATTAAGATGATTTAACTCTAAAGATGAACATTTTTAACTTTATTCTTGAGGAGTAATCGTTAAGCATTGAAAAATTTTTACTTAGAGCAAAAGATACAAAGATCTCAATTCAAGAACTTATAAGCCAAGAAAATAAATGCTTGAAGCAAGACAAACAGATTTTTACTAAACATTTTTTTTGCTAAAAGCTGTATAAATGTCTCAAGAATAGTTTGAATTAACCGAATTGAATAATATCATACCGTGAAAACAAATTCGAAAAAAAAGTTTTGAGTAATTGCGAAAATCGTTTGATGTTTTTCGATAAAAATAAAAACAAAGCTATTTTAAATTTAGTAAGTATTCCGAAAGTGTGGCTGAACAGTGAGTATAAAAGATGTCATGAGTATATGCAATTATGTCTCGGTGACCATGACATTACACCGGCATTGAATCGAGTCTAATTGTATACTTTTTGTACTTTGTGGACTTGCAAGTATAGAGAAAAGTAAATGAGACAATATGTGAACTCGTATCTAGTTACATGAACTTGGTGTATACTTTATGATTACGTCCATTGTGTACGTATTACAATCTGCATAGTGATGTAATTAAGAGGGCTTTTTTTTATCGCATTGTTAATAAACTCAGCTTAATTGAAATAACAAGGAAATTGGAACCGGCGACGGACAGAAGGTTAGGAAGAAAATTTACAAATTTTCTTACTGATTTTCAATGTTCAGTGTGTTAATAAACACGCTACGCTTGAAAGGTCAATTTCTGTTATCAATCCAACCACTCCCAGCATCCGCAATACAGGTGCTGTAAAAACAAATACACTCATACATATATTTTTATGTTATTTTATCTCATTGCCACTCCTTTATTACTGGCTATTGAATTATTTATGTTTTTTTTCTTTTTTGAAATCAATGACATTAATTCATTACTTCCTTTCTATTTCATTATTCGCAATCTTTTATCTATCCAAGCCTTTTTTTGTTCATCACCGGTTTAATGAGATATTAACACAGAAATTGATAATCAAATGGTCGAATGAGTTTAATCAAATGATGAAAAAATCTTCTTATGTCCTGATAATCTAATGGTAAGAGAGTTTCCTTTCAATACAATTAATAATCAACCACTAAACAAATTTTTGTTTTATACGACATACCAATTGACGTACACATTTCTAAAAAAAAAAATTAAAAAGTTATAATAAATAATTTTTTTATTCTCATAATAAGTACCCTGATATGAAAATTGGCCATAGATAGAATGGCTAGATAAGAAAATTTTGTCATGGGTCGTAAATAACCGATCGGTTTAAAAGTTATCTAAAGAAAACCTGAAAAATTTTTTTTTGCAGTTTTCTTGAGATTTCTCAAAATCTTCTTGTTCGAATCGGTCTAAATTATAGTCAAAATCTAAGTTTGGTCAAGCCCTTACGAATGTTGCGAACCGCGATGAAATCGGTCAAGCCGTTCAAAAGTTATGAGAGGTTTATATACGGCCGTACACACACACACACACACACACACACACACACACACACACACACACACACACACACACACACACACACACACACACACACACACACACACACACACACACACACACACACACACACACACACACACACACACACACACACACACACACACAAACACAAACACACACAAACACACATAGCCGCACGGACAGCATCGCGGGAATAGTCAGGAAAGCTTCCTGTAACCTTAAAACATCGAGATCTGATGAAAACTCGATTTTCGCAAAACGGGGTAAAACCAATAACTTCCCGATTTTTGAAAATTTTCAATTTTCTTAGCGGGAACCCGAGTCGAAATTTCGATCGGATATTGAACCTCCTGATCCGAAATTGATCGTACTTTGAGCTCCATGGTCCGACTAGTTCGTATATTGAACTTCCTGATCCGAAATTGATCTTACTTTGAGCTCCATGGTCCGACTAGTTCCGATTTTGAACGTCTTGGACGTACTGTTTACCGAGAAATCGGATTTTGAACTCCTCGGTCCGACCGTTCATCGAGAGATCCGACTTTAAACCTTCAAGTCCGATAAAAGTAATAAATAAAATTTTATTAATTATAAATAATTATTGAACAAATTAAACTAATCACAAAAATAATTTCTGTCCATATTAACCTGTAACTTTCATGGATTTATTCTATTTATTTATACATTTATTATGTTTTTATAATTCCTCAAGCGCAATATAATTTGTGTTAAATTACATTTTTCGAGAAATAGTTCAATTTATTTTTTTTTTTTCAAAATCCTATGAATATATAAAGATAATATTATAATATGTGTTGAAATTAAGTAATTTCAAACACATATATCAAAATTATAGTTCCATTTTAAAATACATCAGTTTTAAAAATGTAAAACCTACTAGAAAATACTATTAAAAATAATTATTTATTCCTTGTAAACAATTTTTTCACAATATATATTCTTCAAATAAAGATGTAATTATAATAAATTCATACATATTTTTAATTAAAAATAAGTCTTAAATATATTTCTGATGTAATATTTAATACATAAAATGTAATTAGATTTTTGGCAAAAATCGTGATAAAACTTCATGGATAAGGTAAGAGCCCCAGTATATGCTCAGGCCCCAGTATATGCTCACTTCTGGTATTTTTTGCATTTATATAATTATTGAAAAAAAAAAAACGTTTAAAAAAATTTCCTTAATATTATTGAACTATTTCTGAATTTAAATTGATGATGTTATTAAATCTTACAATTTTTAATAATTAAGAATTAAATAATTTTTAAACGGCCGCTGTTATTTTGAACCATTTGCACAGGTGCCGCGTCGAGTAAAGTTTCCCAACAACGAAGACGCCTATTTCTAATTTGCTGTTTAACGGTTATTTTGTGCCTCAAATTTATAAACGTGTTGTTTTTAATATTTTAAAGTGTTTAATTTATGCAATAAAATAAGGTAAACATCGATTTTATGTTATTAATGAATTATTAAATGGTGATCTAGTACTAGTACCGTTTTTTTAGACATGTTCTAGTATATGCTCAATATTTATTTATTTTTAGTAAGAGGTTATGGCTTCTTGTAAGCATTTTTTAGATTAGACTTTACTTATAAGTTTTTAATGTTTTATCATAGTTAAAATCTTATATTAAATTCACATAAATAAAATAAATTTTTTTTTTCGAGAAATATTAAAAAAAATTTATTTTAAGGTCATATATGAAATTCAATTCAATCAGTTTATTTTCACTTCTTCTTACTTCTATTATTCTCGTTCCGTGTTATTTATCGGTACTGCTTCATAGATTTGTGTCTGAATTTTTACACGCTTTTTATAAGCTTCATTTGTATGTTTGTTTGTAACCGACTCCTGTGAACTTGATTTTGACCCACTTCAAACGGTCAGATTTCATTTAAACTTCGTAGACTTATCGAGGACCGATGACAATACATTAATTTGATGAGATTATTCCATTATCCTAATTAAGATCGTCAAGATTGAATGATTTTTTCACGCATCCTTCGCGTGAGAGCAAGAGAGATAGGGCAAGCGCGTGGTCTTGCGTATGCGTACTATTTTGATTCGAGCACTCGGCTCGGCACAATAGTCAAGGCAATAGTCATAATTATAGTTACTAATAGTAATCACGGAATTAATAGTAGTTTAAAATAAATAAACCAAACTAAAAAGTAGAAACTAAATAATAGTTAAAAAAACTAAAAAAAACGCTTTTTATAGAAAACCAAACTAAAAAATAGAAAATAAATTTTAATAAATTTGAATTAAGAGTAATGTAAACAATTTTAATAAATATAAATTAATAATAGTGTAAATAAGAAAAAAATGTATTTTATTTTAAAAAAAGCGTGGGGTGCTTTTTAAGCTATTGTCGAAATAATAATCCTTATACTTATATCTGTCAATAAAATATTTATAACTATTGACACCATGCACCCTACGCTTTTTTTTTACAATAAAGTACATATTTTTCTTATTTACACTATTGTTAATTTACATTTATCCAAATTCATTTTCTCTTTTTTAGTTTGGTTTTCTATAAAAAGCATGTTTTTAGTTTATTTTAAACTTATTACTTATTAAATTAAATTTAATTACTTATTAAACTATATTACTTATTATATAGAAGCAAGGTGCTGCTAATGATTCTACCGCGACACCTTCAATGTTTTCAGTTTTATCGCACTTACATAAGAATGATCTTCTATCATTTAAAAAATTATCACCATTAGCAACAAATACGTTATTTGCAACTACTCCACGAATAATAGTAAAGTGATGATTAATTTTACAATTACGAATGTTTTGTAAATAAATACAGCATGATCATTGCATAAAACAATAAATCAGTCCAAATTGGAGATGGTTATTTTTTAGATATTGCACCACTAAAGATTGTGTTTGCAAGTTATCTTTATACATTTCAGAGACATATAGCTTATTCTTTTTCATAAGCCTCAAGTATAGTCTTATAGTAATACTATCAATTAATAACTCACTTCATTGAATTTCAAGCATAATTATTAATGGAATATCAACATTTTCAAGACACTTGTAATTGGCAACACTGTAACAATTATCAGAAGTTTGATTCAAAATTTTTGTGTGTACTTTTTTGTCCTGACAAAAATTACGTACATTTTCATTTGCTGATAGTTGAATAAATTTTGTCATTATTATGAATTGGCTTTGAGATCTTGCTAGCTGCCTATCAATATGTCAGGTACCATGCAACAGTGTTAATATTTGATTATTCAGATCTTCGAATTCATAGCACGTATGAACCCACAAAAGTCCTAAATTTTTCACTGTCAGGTAAATGGATTAATGAGTGTATATTTAATTTATTGTTTAACCAAAACAATTGCATATCGTTAAAATTGATTTGGTCTTAAAACAATTAAAATGTAATAAGTTACAGTTGAATTTTTAATACTCTAATTTTAAACATTAAAATCTAAAATAAGATATTAAAAATATACAGAACAATGTACAAAGTCTAAGGTAATATAAGATAAGAACTTAGTTCTTGCATTTTTTTAACTAATAAACATTTGTAAAAAATAGTTAATTTTCATCTAAACACAATATCAAGTAACATAAATTATATAAATGATAAACCGTCACCTTACAGATTTAGTTTATGAGAATGATGAGATGTGCATCACCTCATCGGTCGTACGGCGTAGGGGTTAGTTATCGGTCTGGCAATCGCGCGGCTTTTGGGTTCGAATCTCGGTTAAAACGGAATGCGATTTTCACTTTATTTCTATAATTAGCAATAGTTAGGTCTAAATTAAGAGTCAAATGGTCTAACATTGCGTTACCTCTACATCAAAATCAAACTAAAAAAATGGCATTGAAAAATTCTTTTTTTTATAAATTTTTAATCAAATGGCATGAGCCAGACTTAAAAATTAATTATGGCCCAGTCCTGTTATTATTATTATTATTATCATTATAAAATACGATCAAGGCGTTCAAAATCGGACCGAATTTTTATTTCTGTCTGATCGTACTTTGGACTCCAGAGTGGTAAAAACGGAAATTTGTACCACTGTGGAGTTCAAAA
This sequence comes from Cotesia glomerata, assembly GCF_020080835.1. Classification (NCBI taxonomy): domain Eukaryota; kingdom Metazoa; phylum Arthropoda; class Insecta; order Hymenoptera; family Braconidae; genus Cotesia; species Cotesia glomerata. The sequence continues at coordinate 17,178,270 of NC_058163.1, forward strand.
TACGATCAAATTTAACATGAAAATTTATCGTACTTTGAACTCCATGATCCGAAGTTGATCGTACCTTAGGAGGTTCAAAATACGATCAAAATTTCGACTCGGGAAGTTAAAAATCCAGAATAAATGATACTCTAAAATTGTAGTAGGGAAGGGGGGGGGGGCAAATGGGGTACCCCCAAAATTACGTAAAAAATTTTTTTTTTCCTAAAAGCTCTAACAGTTTTCAAAATAAATTTTAACGTCATTTAAAAAAAAAATTAAATAATATTTTTTTTTTCTAAAATTTTTTTACAGTAATTTTTATCGGCATCGTGAATCATAATAAATTTTTTTTTACATCTAAAATTTTTGTTTTTAGATTTTTAAGTTATCGCTATGAAAATCAATAATTTAAAAAAAATCAGAAAATTTTTGGTTTCACTCCACGGCTGCCCAATTTCAAAACACAGTAACTAACATTTAGAAATTTTTAAAAATTTTTCTTATTAAAAAAAAGTTTTCCTGCCAAATTGATGGAAAATTTGATTTATGAATAGAAAATACTTGAATATAAATATTTTTAAGAAAAAATACTTGAAATTAAGGTTTAAAAGTTATAAAAAATGCAGCAATGTTAAAAAAAATTAGGTATAAAAATTTTGCAGTTACTGTGTTTTAAAATTGGGCAGCGGTCCAGTTTTTGAAAATCAAGTTCTTATCAGATCCCCACATTTTGCGGCCCTAGGAAGTAGTTCTGAATATTCTGACGAAAGTGTCACCAAGTGTGTGTGTGTGTGTGTGTGTGTGTGTGTGTGTGTGTGTGTGTGTGTGTGTGTGTGTGTGTGTGTATGTGTGTGTGTGTGTGTGTAAACCTCTCTTAACTTTTGAACGGCTCGACCGATTTGTGGGATATAAGCATTATTCAATAAGGAACCCCATTTTGCCCCCAAAAAAAAAAAAAAAAATTTTTGGCGGTACACTGAAAAAAAAGTTTTCTGCTTTGCACAATACGATATTGCTACTGTCACAATCCACACGTTGCTATCTAGAAGAGAGTGATGTTAGGAAAGCTGTATACTGACGGTAGCAATAGGATCGTGAATGGTACCCGAATGGATCGTGACGGTCGTTATCCAGACTGCTACTTGTAGCTATACGGATGCATCCGTAACGACACACTCGTTGCAATACAGTAGATGGTGCTGAGTAGAAAACTTTTTTTCAGTGTAGTTGAAAATTTTAGTTATTTACTTTACAAACAACTAAAAAAAAATAATATTCGGCGTATTGTAGTCCTCACAAACCTAGTATTTCCTTAAGTACCCCATTTTGCCCTCCTCCCTCCCCTTTAAAGCGTTTGGTTAAAAAATAAAGAGGGCATAATGACACAGATTTGAAAAGTCAAGGGGTTGACGACCTTGCTAACAATTGGATGAGGGTTGGCCTCGTTACTTCATCGTCCTACTCAAATATCTATTTTCACTATAAGAATGCCCATTTAGATACAAAAAAAAATGGAATGTTTTCTTAATTTACAATACATGATAGACGACTGAAAGTTATTTTATGGGTACAGTTCATAATTGTGTAGCAAATTCGATCTGAATTTTCAATGTTAACTCAATTTATAACTTTGTTAAAATAAATGTTGAAGACCATTATTATAGAAAAATTTTTACAGACAAATGTAATATCAATTCAAGAGTTCTTTTATGATTTAATGTTTTTTTTTAAAAAGTTTTTCCAGAAAAGTTCAAAAGAGCATACTTCAAAAAAAAAATTTTTTTATATTAATCGAATAGAAAGTAAATATATGTATTGAAGGTAATTGAAAGTAATAAGTTAAGATCAAAGTCATAATTTATTTGATAAGAAAATTTAAGAATAAAAATCCAAACAAAATACAAGAGGTCAGAAAAATAAAAAAAAAATTCGAAATATTTTTTTTATTAGTATTAAAATAATATATGTTAATTTTTTTTTTGGTCGGTTTAGTCGTTACTTTTTTTTCAAATTCTTAAATTATAAGTGTTATACATGAATGAACAAATTTACACTTTTTGAAATGCAATTTTAATAATTGAAAAATAAAGAAATTCTATTATAAATAAACAAAAATTATCTGATAGATTTTATTAAAAAAAAATTACTATTCTTGAAAAAATGATATCCGACTTCAATGCTACATTTAGTTGTATTGTTTTAATAATAAACCGATCATGATTATTATTTGAAGGTAATTGACATCATAATCATTAACTTGAATTGATACGTAATTATAACTAATGCATCATCATTGACATTTGTTTAAGATAGTGTATCTTAATATTTACAATAAATAATATGTATGAATAGAAAATTTTAATGTCCCCCTACAATCATTATCTACTTATTTTTAAAGATAATGTAGTTTTTATTTTCGGAATTTGAATAGTGTATATTACATTTATAATTTTTAATGCCGGTTAATGTATTCTACTCATTTTTTATAATTAAGAGAGTAAGGAAAATTTTGTCTTCAATAATCTATATGAAAAAATTGATTTTCCTAGTTCAAGTTTGGTATCATCAAAAAATCAAGACCTGAATTTGTGCCTTTTTGAAATTAAATAGTTCTGACAATTTATAATGTACTAGAAATTTGAATAGCGCGAATAAAAAAATAATATGAAAATAAATTAAATGAAAAAAGTTTTAAATAATGGGCTTATCGTAAAAGAAGTGATCAATTTTTTTCTTTATTAATTTCCACTTATTCCTGTAGTTAAATTATAATATATAATAGCAGTTAAATAATTTGTTATCCATTCATGGGGATCAAGCTTTTGGTTCTATAAGTTGATTTTGCGAAAATCGTTATTCAGTTATCGGTAAATGGTCTTATGATACCGATAGTAGTAAGAATAAATTTATATAAAAAGTTCTTTGAATTATCTTAATTTGAACATTGACAATATCGAAAAATCATTGAGCCGGAGTTTTTTAAATTCGAATTTTGAACTTTCGGCATTGACATAGTGACTCCAGATTGTTTGAAATTATGTGACGATGAAATTTTTCAATCAACTATTTGTAAAAGACAAAAACTATAAAATTAACGTTTTTTGTTTGATTGCACGTACTCAACTACTTTAATTATTAAAAATAACAAAGTAAACGTAATGAAGATCTGGCTAATTTAAAAATAGAAGTAGAAATAAATCAATAAAGTCATTAATAGGTAAATCAATAAATCAACAAAAGACATTATATATGTGTTCAATTAACTCTATTATTTACCTTTCATTTTCTTCGCCTTCTTTAGGTAATTTTATTACATAGTAAACATGACCTCCATGTGAAGTCGTCATTCTGTTTGATTTATTTTTATTCACTTTTATTTTTTAATTAAAGTGATCTTTTAATCATCTTTAAACATTACGTATCTCATAGGAACACTATTTTAGATTAAACTCTCTGTATTTTTTTGTTTTTCCACTTGGAATTATTACACATTCAATATTTCTCATTATTATTATTTAAAGGTTGACAAAAAAATATATTTAAAAGTCATATCAAAGTCTTGTTTTTTTTTAACGTTAAAATTATTTCACCGTAATAAAAACCATTCTCGTTACCAGTTACTGAGTAAGTATTACGTACTGTTATTAATATAATTTTCTCACTACATAGGTATTAACTCCCCAATGCCACTGGTGGGATATATATAAGTCTATCGTCGTACAGTTATTTAAAGCACTTGCTGTATTTTTTCAGTGACAAGCTTACGCCCACGTTGATATTAACAATATTCAACAACGAAAGTCATTTGTTTTTAATACTTCAGATTAAACAAACTCTTTTTTTTATATTTATAAAAAAGTAAATGAATCATTGATAGTAAAGTTTTAAATTTTTAGGTTTGTTACTTTCTACAAGCATATTTTCTTTTTTCTATACTGAAAAGAAAAATGTATAATTTTAAGAAAAATTATTCGAATTTCTTAAATCCTGAAAATCTTATGAATTTAGTAATTATAATTACAAACATTAAAGAATAAAAATAATGGTTAAGTGAAAATACATTTATAAAAAGTAAAACATTTATTTGTGAGTACTATTGGCTCATTAGATATTGCAGAGTTGAAGTAACGGTAGAGGTGATTAGTAATAAGGGGTTCGAATCCTGACGAGGTTAGAAACCAAATCTTATTTCTTTGTATTACACGACTCATGATACGAAGCATCAGAGAGTGCTTTACGATCAAAAATATTTTTTTGCCTCATTTCGACAATTGATATATTTATTAATATACTATTTGACGAAAATTATACTTGCTTTAACTTATTTAGAAAAAGTTTATTTATTATGGTTAAAAGCAGTCAACATTAAGACTTATGAATCGTTTACGCTTATTCGAATTGTAAGTCAAATAGCTTACAAATAAATTACGATTTCAAAATAATCTTGCGATTACATATAGAATTCATATAACAGTGATATAAGTCATATTCTTGTAATTCAATATAGTATATTCAAATATTCAAATTAAAAAATTACGTAATGTAAATAAGATTTTCTTAAATGCAAGCAATTATTATTACCGCGAAACCGCACGGGAACTAGACATCAAAAAATTCAGTAGTGTTTTAGTTCATTATTTTTATATCCCGCACGACAATTTCTATGACTTACAGTCGACGCTCTCTGTATTGGACCTCTCTGTATTTGACCGCTCTCTGTATTTGACGATTTTACACAGCTCTTATGGACAAGGACGAGTCAAATACAGAGAATGGTCCTGTACGGGCAAGTCAAATACAGAGAGCGTTGACTGTAATTTCATTCACAAAATTAATGTTCGTTATTATAGTACGATCATGCGCATGATTTCCGGAGTGAAGTAAAAAATGAAAAGGAAGACTTGTGTCTATTCACCGTGTAAAAAGTTAGTATGTCAAATGAACGAAGCATCAAATTAAATAGTTGAATGTTACTTGAATACTCTATCTACCACTCGTACAAACGGATTTTTCAAGAGTTTTAGCAGCTTTTCTAAGAATCTGTAACATTACATAATTCAACTCAATTCAGAAATTTTAATTCAAGTCTGCATTTTTTGCAAAACTTTTACGATCCTGTTTATGTTCCCCACCGCTTAGAAATGTTCCGTCAAGCTTCCGCTCTGTTCCTCTCAGTCTTACGAGGGGAAGGTTTTTGATGCGAGATACCTGCGGGGTTTCTCAGAGACAAATTTCCTTAATACGGATATCTATTATTGTGAAATTAATTAACAGTAAATAAAATAAAAGAAACAGCATATAATGACAGTTTTTTGATTGAAACTAAAAATATAATAAATTTAAGAATGTTTTCATTCATTTAGAAAAGTTTTTGCTTGTTCCAAGCAATTCGAACCAAAAAATAGGGAATAAATATTGAAAATAAGAAATTTACGAATTCAATTTCAATTCAAAAAAATTTTTTTCTTAACGTGTGTCTGAGCTTTGAAGAACTAGATCCGATTTTTTTATTTTAGAATTCAATCAAATAATTATACACTTTAATTCAAAAATGGATCCGATATTTATTTAAAAAAAATAAAAGTTTCTAATTTATATAATTTTTAAAATCATTGAAATCAATTATCGTTAAAATACTTCATTATAGAGAGCTAAACGAAGCTTATATTAAATAAGATACTATCGACACCTTCTGTCCTAGTGCTCTATTTTCTGAAGTCCCTGACCTATTTACCGTTTCAGTGAATACAAGCTTCAATTTTCTTACTTAAAAAATAATGAAATTCTCTGTATAACTTAATAAATTACAGAATTTAACAACCGCTTACCGAACAACAAAATATCAAATGAACAATATTATAATTTTATGAATTGAAAATTTTTATCGCAGCTGACACGCACACAGAGCACTCCAGCTTTATTGATTTATTTTTTATGCAATAAAATGATGCTTCAGTTAAAATAAATCTCTAGCTTCATTAACTGTGAGAAGATTTACATATCACATTATCTTTATTATTATTGATAATAAATTATTTATAGAAATATAAATAAAGTTTATAATAAGCTACAGTTTGCTATTTTCAGAATGGGACAAATTAGCTGAAAGAACACGTTAAATCAATAGTAATAAACGTTAATTATAGACACGCGTTCAACAGTAACACGTTAAATCTTACTAACAATCAACAACTAACAACCAGCGTTAATTTTTATTTTTCACAAAAATACAATGCGGCAGTTGATTTACAAATGGAATAATCCAAGGCCGAAGTGATTAACATTTATTAAAGTGATAATTCACGTTAGCAATAAAAATGTGAGTCGTATTGTGTTGTCGCTAAAATAACATTGCGTGACATTTGCCAGTACTGAAAAAAAAAAAAAAATAATAAAATAAAACAAAATTTCATCTCTCCACGTGAGTGTAACCCCTGAGACTGGGGAACGACTTTTCTATGGGTCACACATTCCAGATAGGGGATAGATGTGGGCCAGCGGGTAACTCGATGTCACGCACTACCAATCACACATGCGCATTTATAAATTACCGGTTATGTCGATGAAAAACACAATGATATTAATAAAAATGAAATAATAATTTTTATGATTCATGATTCGTGTAAATTATACCTTCAATTTTTTGTTTTTGCAATTAATCTGAATTTAAAAATAAATAAAATACGAATCTAACGTTTAAGGGAAGGAATTGAATTAGCTGAGGCAGGTCACGGTCTTTTAAATTATATTCTCTTTGGCAAACTATCTTTGGCACAAGAGTTAGATGTCAACGTTAATGGTGAACAAATACTACACAGTACACTAGTACATTACACTCAAAGTCGTTGCTCTTTGTTAAAATTTTGTATTAAATGAAAATTACATCACACAAAAATTATTCAAATTGATGTTTAATATCCAAATCTAAAGTAGAAACACTCCCAAATTTATTTATTTATTTATATATTGTTCAATTTTTAACCCGATCTCTAACTTTACAGGATAACCAGATGTTACGGGTTATCTAATAAATAAATAGTGATGAGGGGAAACGTCACCAAGGTCATAGCAATGAAAAAACTAATGGTTGAAGCAGTAACAGATCCGATGCAATGTTCACCAGTGCAGCGGGTACCACGACTGCTGGTGGCAAACATCAGCGCCTCTGCACATCCCACCCACGCTATATCGATCTTCCATCCTCTCCCTTCTTCTTTGTACACTCATATATACATAATATTATACAGTATAGATATATAGATGTATAGATACAGTGATACCCATCCTGCATTTAGTTTCATCGTAGACGTAGACGTCCTCGTCAACATTGGCTAGAAGATAGCCGATTACTCTGTAAGGTAGCCATCTGGGTGATCAAGTTAAGTGGACTAGTATATAGAGTCAACTTGGTGGTTGTGAAGGGTGATATAAATACTGCAAATACAACTCATAGCTAATCTCTTCTGGCACAATTGTCCCATGCTACATCTAGCCTGACACGCTACGAATCATACACGTAAATATAGATAAGAAGAAAAGTGAAGACTCTCATTTACATGTGTAGCGCAGATACCGACAATGTTTGCATTAAGCTCCTCTGAGGTTTCTGGGCTGATTAGTGACAGAAAGGTTTACTTGGAAATGATTAATCGGGTTCTTTGAAAACTGATTCAGACCAGGTAAGAAACTAGCACCAAGGGGGTAAAATTTTCCATGGTAGATATGGTATTTACACGGAAGAATGCACGAAAATTTTCAGATTTTACATGGCGCTGCTCAAATAAATTTACACACGTCTGAAAAATCCTTCACTGAGAAAAAAAAATTTCTTTTGAAATTAATTTGTTGAAAATAGTCAACAATTTTATTTCTTAGCTGAAGAAATCGAAATTTTTCTCACAGTAGTTTTCTTCTAATCGAAAAGTTTTCTTGATTTAGAAAAAAACATTTTCAGATAGACAACTTGCAAATTTTCATCCAAAATTTTCTTTTCCCAAAACTAGAAACCTGTTTTTTCAACAAGAAAGTTACACAATATACTTGTGATTTTTCGATATTCAATCAAATAATATTAGATTGTAGAAAAAAAAACTAATAGCGATTTTAATTTATTAGGTAGATTTCTTTAGAAATCTATCTGTTGTAGCCGGTCTCATGTCGTAATTTTAAGAAAATTTTGTAGTAATATGTTGCATTTCATCGAATAATGTCGAATAATAGCATTAGCTCAAAAGTTTATATATGTATTTACCCTAGTAGAAATAATCGAGTTTTCACTGGATATAAACCAGTAACTGGCCAGTGATATCGAGTAAAAACTTGGAATCGCGCCACCTACAACTAAGTCATAAACATTAGTTACACCGACAGTGTATCTTTACTAGTGTGTGTATGTTTGTTTATTTTTTTTGTTAACCTGTACGCATCATTATTGTAATTATTATTATTAAAAAACAGTATAAATCAATCAAAATTAGTGTTTATTAACGTGTAAATAATTTCCAGTATATATTTCAAAATGGATACAGTGAAAAAAAATGACACAATATATAAATTGCGACTGTGGGCATTAAAAACAAATCTCCAATTCAAAATAATTATTTTCTTATTCTATTGTTAGATTTATTATTAGTCTATCAGACTAATGATGTTATCTATTTTATAATGTACACATAAATGAAACTTTTTTATATCATATCGTTTATTAAACATTATTTTGAATTTATTTGACAATTTTAATAACGCCTAATAACCTCAGAATTCGAAACTGACAGTTTCACTAAAGCCGCCATAATGTTTTGTTAGATCTCTAGTAAAACTGACCAGTTACTAGACAGAAACTGGATATTACACTGGCCAGTTACTGGTTTAAGTCTAGTAAAACTGGCCAGTTACTGGCTAAAAACTTGATTTCATTTCTACTAGGGTATGTATGTATGTATTTATATCTTGACTCAAGAATTTTTTCTCTTGGCTCAAGAAATTCATTTTCTTCAAATTGATGTTCTTGGTTCAAGATTTTTGCTCTTGAGTCAAGTTAAATTTTTTATCAGTGTATGACAATATAATATGGTCATAAATGCCTATATATAATTTTTTGACCAAAGGTAGGGTTTTAAATCTCCAACAAAGGGGTGCATGATCGCTGAATCATCTTCACACAAGAGAGTTAAATTTGAGGTGTTAATTTTTTAATGAAATTAATTTTTTTATTCTCACAAGAAGCTTATCTGGTATTGGTTTCAAGTTGAATCAATTACTCAACGAATTTTTGTTTAATATGAAATATTAATTGACGTACACATTTCTAGAAAGAATAAAAAATTCTGATAAATTATCTTTTATATATAGCCTGATATGGTCATAATTAAACAGATCAGACCATACATGACCATATCAGAAACTTTTTTCACTGGAATTCGTAAATAAAACTAAAAAAAAATTAGGAAAACGGTTGACCCTAAAGGCTATGCCTGCAACTTCCCGCTAATTCTATACCTAGGCGCTTAAAATTGCATTTATGACGTTTTTAGTAGATTTCATAGAAATCTAACTATTGCATTGGTCCTCATGACGGAACTTTTGAAAAATTTTGCTATATTTCGACTCAGCTCGTCAAGCGAATTCAGAAAATGCATATGGTTCAAAAGTTTATATATGTATGTATTTATATATATATATATATATATATATATATATATATATATTTATATATATATGGGATATAACGCGGCTTGTCAGGACGATAGCGTCGCCAATTTACAACGGATCTCTACCAAACTCAACATACTTATTCTACAGATAAATACCAAAGTCAAGTTCGAAGATGAGCTTAATCGGTCAAGTATTAGAAATACCAGGATTTCAAAATTTTGAAAATCATAAAAATTAATATTTCTTCACTTTCGAACTCGAATAACTTTTGAATGGGATAACTTATTGCAATTCTGTAAATTGCATCCGAAAGCTCTTTAAATAAGCTTTAATGTGAGTACCATGTCATATGTGTAGTCTCAAAATTATGCCCCATTCCCCTATGCCAATTATGAAATTTGCTATTGCACTGGTTTTAGTATTTGTCCGTCGATATATATTTTTGTCGATTGCATATAAGTTAAAAGCCCTAGTTCTGTATACAATCTTCGTTATATTTTTTTCTATTCATGATGAAATCTACTTCCATTTCGGCTGCCGAATGGTCTTTTTGAGCTTATCTTCGAGCTCAAAAATCTGTTAGAAGTTTGATAAAACACTATTTTTTTAATTTTCAAACCGCAATAACTTTTGAATGAATAAACCGATTTTCACGAATTTGGCGGCATTCAACGCAGTTTTTTTAAGCCTCATAAAGCGAATCTTTAAGTTTGAATTGATCGAACTAGGAATTTTGGAGTAATTCCGAAAAAAACACTTTTTTCGTTTTTCTTTCATTCACGATATCTCTCGAACGAATTAACCGATTTTGACGGGATAAGCAGCGATCGACGTTGTTTTTTAAGGTTAAGAGCTAATTAGTTTTTGGAGTCGATCGATCGAGTCGTTTAAAAGTTATTCCAAAAAAACCTCATTTAAAAAATTAGGAAAACGGTTGACCCCAAAGGCCATTCCTGCAACTTCCCGCTCATTTCATACTTAAGCGTCCAAACCTACATTTATTACGTTTTTGAGCTCTTCGAGCTCAAAAATATAATTTTCGTATCATTTTGAGCTCTCCGAGCTCAAAAATCTGCTAGAAGTGAAATAACACACTATTTTTCAAATGTTTAAACCGCAATAACTTTTGAATAAATTAACCGATTTTTACGTGGTTGGTGGCATTCAACGCAGTTTTTTAAGCCTCATGAAGAACCTTTAAGTTTAAATCGATCGAACATGGAGTTTCGAAGTAATTCCCAAAAAACGATTTTTTCGATTTTTTTCGTTAACGATCTCACGAACGAATTAACCGATTTCGACCGGGCTGGCGGCAATCGACGTGTTTCTTTGATGTTAAGAGCTGATTAGTTTTTGGAATTGATCGGTCAAGCCATTTAAAAGTTATTCCAAAAAAACCACATTTGAAAAAATTTTTTTTTTGCAATTTTTTTGAGATTTCTCAAATCCTGCTGGTTCGAATCAATCCTAATTATGGTCAAATTTTAGTCAAGCCCTTTCGAATGGTGCCAACCGCGATGAAATCGGTCAAGCCGTTTAAAAGTTATGAGAGGTTTACATACGGCCGTACACACACACACACACACACACACACACACACACACACGCACACACACACACACACACACACACACACACATACAGACGTACGGGCATCATCGTGGGAACATTCGCGGAGGCTTCCTAAGACCTCAAAACGTCAACATCCGTTGAAAACTCGATTTTCGAAAAACGGGGTGAAACCAATAACTTCCCAATTTTTGAAAATTTTCAATTTTCTTAGCGGGAAGTTAAAAAATTTTTTTTTGTAGTTTTTTTGAGATTTCTTAAAAATTCTCAAAATCTATTCGTCCTAATCGATTCAAATTCACAGGAAATTTAAGTTTGAGGGAACTCTTTAGAACTTTCACACACACACACACACAGCTTTCTGTGACCTTAAAACGTCGAGATCTGATGAAAACTCGATTTTTGCAAAACGGGATCAAAACAATAACTTCCCGATTTTGGAAAATCTTCGATTTTCTTAGCGGGAAGTTAAAAAAATGTTAAAAAATAAGATTTCCTGAGAATGTGAATTCTGCTTCATGAAATAATATTTCCAACTTTCAATTATAATAAAAATTACGCTGTGAATTATAGTAAGTGCCAAAGTTGATAAACGAGTTAGAAGAAATCACAGTTTATAGCCGTGTATCTAGAATACGAATCTTCAAAAGAAAAAAAAAAAAAAAAAAGGTTGATTGTTAAAGTCTATCATTCGTCAGAAAAGATTGAAAAATACAACAGTACAGTCGAAATTGTTTATAATGACCTCGAAGACTCTCAAAGAGTTGGATTGTAGTTTTTGGCCTGTAGTCGTTATATTTATAACATTTATTATAAAAAAAACAATTATCTCTCATTGTAAAAGTGATTGTGAAAAGCATTTTGAACAGATTCTTCAATAAACAAAGAAAAGTCTTATTCATTTATTTCCTTGCATACAACTCAACTTGTTAAACATAACGAGGTCCTACTGTATAACTAATATTTATGTTTAATTTAAAAAAGGCCATTCGGCAGCCGAAATGGAAGTAGATTTTTCAAATAAAGAAAATTGATTTTTAATAAAATAATATAAATACTAATAATGTATAACTTAATTCATGAATTCAAAACAAAATTCAATAATAAATTTAAAACTATTTAGAACAAATTTTGGAAAAAATTATCTTATGAAGAAAAAGTTTTTCAAATATTTATCGAACAATTGCAAAGATTATAAGATTTGAATTATAAATGTCCAAATTTTTAGTAACTGCTGAGGAACAACAGTTTCCAAGTTAATCAAAATTTTGAAACCGGATAAAATTTTAATTAAAGAAAACAATATTTAGAACTAATTTGTGACATAGTTACTGACGAACTACCCGAAAACATTACACGAAAGTCTGATCAATATCGTAATTATTGAATTTACATCATGATTAAGCTATGATGCAGACAATAATTCTAAAACGGCTGCAACAGTAAAACTGTTTCATTAAACGAACTCTAAAAGGAGTAATATTGAGGCTATTACCACTTGTGAGTAGTGAAAATTAAAGCTTATTAAAAGTGCTTTACGAAGCATTTTACCGAATTTTGATATCTTGTATAGTTCAGTAATTATACCAAGTTGAAGTAGTAAAAACAGCAATTTTTACGATTTTCAAAATTTCAAAATCCTGTAATTTTCAAATTACTCGCCCGATTAAGCTCATCTTCGAACTTAACCTTGGTCTTGATCGATAGATAAAGCATGTTGAGTTTGAGAAGAATCGATTATAAATTGAAAACGCTATCGTGCTGACAAGCTGCGTTATATCGTATAAATATATATATATATAAAAACATACATATATAAACTTTTGAACGAACTACATTTTCTGACTCAGCTCGACAAACTGTCAGAAAATGGCTAAATTTTTAAAAAGTTGCGCCATGAGGACGGCTACAATAGTTAGATTGTTATAAAATCTACTAAAAATCCTTCAGTCGAAATTAAGAATATCACATTGTAGATATTAGATAAACTAAATTTACATCTCTGAACTTAATGTTTGATTAAACGATGAAAACCAGGATTTAATTTTTTCAATTTAAAAAAAATGAAAATGTTATGGAAGAAAATCAGTTGTAAGATAGTTTTTCCCTTAAAATTGGGTACGAGTCCGGAATTTCTAAACTTATCAAGATCTATGATTATAATCCATTTGATTGAATAAATTATTAATTATAAACAGAACTTAAGTTCAAATCTCGGAACAATAATTAATGATGATTGTTATGGATTTATTTTTCATATAAATGCTTAAGTTGCATGACATTGATAAAGCGTTTGTAAGATGTGTGATAAGTAGTTAATAAGTGATACGGTTTCAAATCCGATTCACTTGGCACATTATTTATCTCCAACTGTGCCACGTCTATTAATTCCATTCTGTAGCAATAGTTTTAAAAATAAAATAAAGAGTCTTGTTACCCGGAGATAAGATGGTCTTTTAATTTCCGAGAAGAGTAAAGACGGAAGGAAATATTATCTGGAATCCAATTTAACAGTTTTAATGGCTGTAAATTGGTTGGCAAATTAGCAAGAAATTTAATTATTACAAGTATTGCTTTTCATTTGCTTATTTTTTTTTTTTTTTGGTTTCCAGTTATTTAATCTCTCATTTTTGCTTTATGCTTTATGAACTACTGATGAAAACTCTTCTACTATCGACTTAACTGCTAATTGCTGATAGAGCTTTTTATTATGTCGTGAGGCAAATACTGATTGGAGATAAGCTATCGCTAACAATTAAACTCAATAAGATTAACATAATATAATGTTACCGTAATACTTATTATTATTTTGTACTTAGTTTTTTAAATGTATTGGATTGTGTATAATATTGATGTATGTGTTATATAATTGGATATATTTAACAGGATGTAATTACTTGGTATGAAGATAAATAAATTTATATATCATCCGGTAATAAAATGAAAAGGTACGAAGAAAATAAGAAATGTTATTTTTTTTAAAGGATGTGCAGAAAGGGATCACGTCATTTCCGGTTAATTAGGGACCATGGGGTCTGATGAAATGGAACTATAATTGTCGTATTAAAACGTGTAGTGTATAGAAGACTAAACATCAAATATATTTATTTATATATTATATTTTGAAACGGAATCAATTAATTGATACAAACAAAACCTAACTAGATTAGCGATAAATAATTAGGAACCAAGATAATTATTTTCAAGAAAACCATTTGGCCTGATTAAAAAATGTATTTTCTAGGTTTCGGAATTTTTGGATTTAAATCTTTGCATCGTCGATCCATAACTATGATTACATTATTTAAAAGAATATGATCTTCAGTTGTTATAACTAAATTCTGAAATTAAAAACTCAGAAGGAATCCTTTTCAGCTTAAAATAATTTTATTAATTTCTCTTAAATTGAAAAAAAAAAATCTCCAAGATTTCGGTTGCGTTGTGAACGTAACACCATCGTATTAATTAAATGAGACAGCAGCGACATTCGGTCATAGCGGAATTTAAAAAAGTCTCTATCGCTCACTCGTATCGAGTGGCACGGCGCTGCTCATAGTAAAAATTATATTGCACGCCTCATAGCGCGAAGCACGTGAGGTTGTGCTTTATACTCGACTCGTCAAGGTCAAGCAATTCTGTGATCTTTAAATGCTTCTATCACAACCATGTTACACTTATACAATGATATAAGAAGATGTACACCGAAAAAAAAACACTTAAATTAAACCATCTTTTACTTTCTAAAATCATTTCATGTTGCTATTTTGAAAAAAAAAAAAAAAAAAAACGTTTTGAAAAAAATTTTTCTTGCTCTCCTAGCCGAGAGTACGCTCTTCCGGGACGCTCTTTACTCCAGGAAGAGCAACTTTTATGGCCTGCTCTAACGCATGCGCACCACGCATACTTTCTGGCCGGCAGCACAGAACCTCTCTTTCTTTCGTATTTTCGTGGCGCGACCGGCCTATACAGCGAGTTTCAACTGTATATATATATATATATATATATATATATATATATATATATATATATATATATATATATATATATATATATATAACAGTCACAACATCGTCTGTATGTAACATGTCAGCACATACACTAACCAAAAAATGTCAAATAAATAAAAATAATTTCTAACTAGATTATTGTTAATGAACTATTTAATAATAATATTGCACAAATAATTTATACAAAAATTTTAGAAAATAAAATGTAAAAGTTTTGTAGATTTTATTTGCTTTCTTTTATATTTTGATAGCTAGTAAAGCAATGTTTATAAAACAATCCATGTACTCTACAAGCTTCTAATAATTTAATTCCAATCTTTCTTAGCCCTCTAATTAAAAACTAATTTTTAATCAACTTAAAAAAATTAATTCTGTTATTAAGGACGTTCCCAAGGAAAACACTTTTCTTGGAATATCGTTCAAATTTTGAATCCAGATACTTATAAGTGTCCTTTATACGTAGAAATTTTTTAAAACCCTTCTTGCGGTGCTAAATTTTGAATAATCGAAAGTTTAAAATCACATATTTAACATGTGATCCCTATCCTAACCCTCATTGTAGCGCACTTTTTTTTTAAATAACTACAGTAATTTTCTTAGAATTTTTATAAAAAACTGAAAATTGTTAATTGAACATATAATAAACATATTTCTCAAAAAATAACAAAAAGGAGCGGTATTCATTTAGTTATAAAAAATGTTGAAAGTGAGTTACTTTTCACTTTTTTTTCATTATTCGATCAAAGAGAGATGGTGGCTTGGCAACGCTGCGTTGGGTGGGAAGTTTTAAATACCCTAAAGGCGCAGCAGTTGTAAATAAATGCGAGTTGCTCACAAATAGGTTAACTGTAGGATGTTGTAAAAAAAATGTGATTTCGTAAATCTCTGGAATATTTATTATGAATTATTTTTCAACATTAATACTCCATATGTTAACATTATTAATAATTATAGATTCAAAAATATAATTAACAATATAGTTTGTATAAAAACTCTTGTTTCATTTACTAACATAAAATGAAACATTTTAGAAATATATTATTTTTTAGACAAGTTTTTTTTAAATTTTTTTTTGGTGATTTTAATTTCTTTATCATTATTAAGTCATTATTAATAAATTGTTTTTTATTAATTTCTCTTCAAAATAAAAGTAACCTTAAAATATTCAAACTCTATTACACTCGGCTCAAATATAAATAAAAATATACAGAAAGAGATTACAATGTTGCCAGATCGGAAAAACGACGCAATGGGTATATTTTTGGACTTCTGCGCACGTTCGCGCCACTGAAAATGTACAGTGGATCGCAACTTTTTGTTGTTGCATTTATAGTATGGTTTATATGGGGAGACCGTTTTTAAAGTTGAGCACAACTGCTACTTGGGAACGTCCTTAAATCGCGTTTAAATATTTGTTACGAGTTCTGTGCATGTTATCTCTCTTAATCAGAGCATTTGTTAGTAAACTTTAAAATAACTTATTTTTTTTTTTATTTATTAATTTTTACTTTTTTATTATGCCCGCCCTGACCAGCAAAACCTCGGCTTTGCAAAAGTCGGGCGGTGCCCCCCTCACCCCCGGCAAAACCTTGGCTTCCGGATGTCACCCCATTTTGGATGTACCAACGATTACTCCCGAACAAATTGATATTTCAAGACCGGACCTTTTTTATTAGTTTAAGAATTTGATAAACTGGGTCCGTATTTCATATCAGTGGCCTAGTTTACGTATTTTTAACTTCCCGCTACGAAAATCAAAGATTTTCAAAAATCGGGAAGTTATTGTTTTCACCCCATTGTGCAAAAACCGAGTTTTCATCAGATCTCGACGTTTGAAGGTCACAGGAAGCTTACCTGACTATCCCCGCGAGGTTGTCACGGCGTCTGTGTGTGTGTGTGTGTGTGTGTGTGTGTTTTTTTTAGGGGAATCCTTTTTACGGATTCTAGGCATAGCTGTTTGGCCTGGATATGTGGCGACTCGACGCAGCGTCATACTAAAACTCGACACTAACGCCCCTACCCACTAAACCCTAAACCCCTTTTCCTTCTTTCCTCTAATCCCTCATGGAAACCGCCGTCAGGCATTACTTCGTGAAGGGAGAATCTAGCTACTGCTCTTCCTTCTGGTGGCCAAGGTGATAACTACCTTCCTTCTATCTTCTGCTATTTGCTCTTTTTCTTTCGGTGGAACGCAAGTCTTTAAGGACTTCTGTTGCAAACGTGTTGGTAGCGTTCCAGGCAGCTTCTGATGACAACATTGCTTCTACTAGTGAATCTGGTTGCATTCTCTGGTTCAGGATCCTCTCCAGTTCTTCACGCTGTGGATCGAAACGAGGACATACAAAGAAGACGTGCTCCGCGTCTTCAGCAGCTCCTGGGTGTGTGTGTGTGTGTGTGTGTGTGTGTGTGTGTGTGTGTGTGTGTGTGTGTGTGTGTGTGTGTGAAAGTATGTGAACCGCTTATAACTTTTGAACGGCTTGACCGATTTCATCGCGGTTGGTGCCATTCGAAAGGGCTTGACCAAACTTAGATTTTAAAAACTATTTGGACCGATTCAGATCAATAGATTTTGAGAAATCTTCAAAAAACTGAAAAAAAATTTTTTTTCAAATGTGGTTTTTTTGGAATAACTTTTAAACGGCTTGATGGTTCAATTCCAAAAACTAATCAGCTCTTAACCTCAAAAAACCACGTCGATCGCCATCAGTCCGGTCAAAATCGGTTGATTCGTTCGAGAGATATCGTGAACGAAAGAAAACCGAAAAAAGTGTTTTTTCGGAATAACTCCGAAATTTCTAGCGCGATCAATTTAAAATTTAAGATTCTTTGTGAGGCTTAAAAAACGGCGTCGAATGCTACCAACCGCGTGAAAATCGATTTATTCATTCAAAAGTTATTGCGGTTTAAAAATTCAAAAAATAGTGTCATCAAATCCCTATCAGACTTTTGAGCTCGAAAAGCTCAAAAGCATAGAAAAACAATCTCTTTGAGCTTGGAGAGCTCAAAATAACCCATAAATTGAATTTTTGAGCTCGAAGAGCTCAAAAGCGCCATTGGTGCAATTTTAAGCGCCTAAGTATGGAATTGGCGGGAAGTTGCAGGGATGGCCTTCAGGGTCAACCGTTTTCCTAATTTTTTTTTTTAATTGAATTTTTATCAAAATTCACTACGATACAACCGTACAAAGCCAAACGAACTTTTCTTATTTGTCACGTGAAAACTATGGCGCCATTTGATCAAGCTAGATTTTTTAACTTCCCGCTAAGAAAATTGAAAATTTTCAAAAATCGGGAAGTTATTGTTTTTACCCCGTTTTTCGAAAATCGAGTTTCCCGCGATGGTGTCTGTACGCCTGTATGTATTTATGTATTTATGTGTGTGTGTGTGTGTGTGTGTGTGTGTGTGTGTGTGTGTGTGTGTGTGTGTGTGTGTGTGTGTGTGTGTGTGTGTGTGTGTGTGTGTGTGTGTGTGTGTGTGTGTGTGTGTGTGTGTGTGTGTGTGTGTGTGTGTGGATGTATGTAAACCTCTCATAATTTTTGAACGGCTCGACCGATTTGATCGCGGTTGGTGCCATTCGAAAGGGTTCAACTGAACTTAGATTTTGAATACAAGTTGGACCGATTCGGATCAATAGACTTTGAGAAATCTTAAAAAAACTGCGAAAAAAAATTTTTCCAAATGTGGTTTTTTTTTTAATAACTTTTAAACGGCTCGACCGATCAATTCCAAAAACTAATCAGCTCTTAACATCAAAAAACCACGTCGATCGATACCAATCTGGTCAAAATCGGTTGATTCGTTCGTGAGTTATCGTTGACGAAAGAAATCGAAAAAAAGTGTTTTTTTCGAATTACACTGAAACTTCCGGTATTATCAATATTTGTTTAAAAATGTATCATAGAATTTGAAAAATTGCGTCGAATGCCGCCAACCGCGTGAAAATCGGTTCATTCATTCAAAAGTTATTGCGGTTTGAAAATTCAAAAAATAGTGTTTTGTTAAACTTTTATCAGACTTTTGAGCTCGGAGAGCTCAAAACTACACGAAAATTATATTTTTGAGCTCTTCGAGCTCAAAATTGTAATACATGCAATTTGGAGCGCTCAATTACGAAAGTAGCGGGAAGTTGCAGGGATGGCCTTCAGGGTCAACCGTTTTCCTAATTTTTTAGACTGCGTGCGCATATGACAAGAAAAAAGGGCACCGATATTAAAAAAAAAAATAAAAAATACTCTGTAAGAAATTACTTAATGATAATTTTTTTTTTTTAATCAATTACACAATTAATTTTTTTCTTAAAAAATGAATGAGCGTTATGAGGCGTGCACTTTTGGATTTTCCAAACTTTTTAAAAAATTTTTTTAGAACACTTCAAGACATATTAACTCCACTAACATTTCCAGAAAGGTTCAAAGAACAAGTAATTTTTTTTTAACTTTTATTTAAAATATTGTTAAGAAAAAATTGTGAAATGTAAAAAAATTCGGCACCGTACCTATTACGCGACCTACGAAGGGTTAATGAAGTTCAAAATAGGATATTGTGCAAGAAGTACGTTCACACTTACTTCGTACATGTACTCAACTTCGCTCTCGTGGGCAATCGACAATACTACACGAGTTGCAGATCCTATTTTTTTTTACAAGTGCATAGACAAATTTTTGTACAAAGTTTATATATAGGTCCTTTGAAAAGAAATTACAGGTTTAAAAATAAAAAGTGAAAAAATTTTAAATGGTAAAACAAACTTAATTAAATAAAAAAAACCCGAAGATGGGATTGACAAAACTTAATTTATTACTTTTATTTTTATTGAAATATATTGAAAGGTTTCAACACATTGCAAAAGTAGTATCTATTTGAATTTTTCAACACAAATAAATTTTTTATCAATCATTTAAAGGTTACTTTTTTAGTAGTGATACTTTTAACATTTAACGTTCTTTTTTTAATTAAACATTTACATTTAACGTTCTTTTTTTAATTAAAGCAGTTTTGATCATCAAGTTTAGTAGCTACTTATTAACCGCAACAACGAGCGCTAGGATACAATATATCTTGAATAAAAAATAACAAGTATTTAAGATAAAAATTGATAATAAGATCGCATATTTTAAAACATGAACGAAATTTCGAAGATCTTTTTTTTTTTCAATGATTTTTTTTTCTTACGCCAAAGGAAATAGAAATTCAGTAAGCTGATCGCTTTTTAGATTAACGTTTCGAAATAATATAAATTTACCTGATTTGAGCATGATACGCTGGAGACGTATGCTCTGTATGAGTGGTAAGGAGTTCCGCAGTGCCGGAGGACATTATTTCTGAAAAGTTACCTGTCGTAGGTATAAAGGGCTCGAGGAGAAGGACACCAGGCGTTGCAGGATGAGGTTGCGGACCCAAAAATGCAACACGTACTTTTTCCCTGCCTTCACTGAAATAAAATAATAGAATAAAATAGTGCTTTGCTTATTTTTATTTTTATCTATTAATAAATCCTAGTAATCGTTATCATCATCATTATTCATCTAGACTTATAAAGGAATTTTATTTCTAATGATTTTTCTGATTAATATTAAAAGAACACTAGAAACAAAGGTAGGTCGCGGCAAACAGACTAGAGTTCATCGATCTCGTCAGCGTGGCGCCGAGTTGTTACCTTTATATACAACAGTACATGATAAAATATGTTTTTATTTAAATATATATCACTGAATGAAAAAAATAGTTTTTCTTTTGTAAGACTAATTTTTAAAATTGTTTTACTTAATGACGCATGTTTAATTATATCAAAACAAAATTTCAGATTATAGAAAGAAAAAATGCATTCTAGTCACTTGAAAAAAGTAAACTTTTTCTGACGATAAGTTTAATATTTTTATGATTTTATTATTTCATTATTTATGAAATAGAAAAACATTCAGAAATATCTATTTTTCGATTCTTCATTTGTACTTACAAACAGCTATGAACTAAAAATTAAAAAAACTTCGAAGAAACTTAACATTGTCAACATTTTGTTATAAGCTTCTGAAAAGTTTTCATGAAAATCTCCTATAGGTGATAAATTATCACTGATAATAATTTGAAAAAAAAAAAAAATCTACTACACGGAAAGAAAATTGAAGGAGTTTTTACTGTTTTACTATTGTAATTTTTACGGTGGACTATACTTCTCATTTAGTAATTTTTACGATCTACTATTGTAAATTTTATCCAACAAATAAGACTAGCAAGAGTCTTAAAAAGACGAATACTACAGAGAAAATTATACAATATGTGTTTGTGAACTTTACAATTCAACTATTGTAAAAATTCACAGTTGGTTTTTTTAAAAGAAATATTAGGGAGAGAGAGAGATAGAAGGTTGGACTAATTGGTACCTGTACAGTCATCGAAAAAAGAAACCGACATTTTCGTGCTATCTGGGATTCGAACCCAGAATTCTGTGTTGGCAGCCAGAGACTCTCCCTCTACGCTATCCGAGGTAAACTAAGACCGATATCCTTTAACATTTACATAAACTCGGAGTCTAGCGCTGTGCACGGCCATCACTCACACTAATTGAGAAACATTCCAATCCAACTATTGTAATAGTACATTAAGCCACGAGTATCTTACACTATTTTGTAGCACCAGTGTCCTAAATTGGTCTTCAGTTTTATTCAAATTTAAATATAAAAATTAATTAAGGAAAAGCAAAAATAGTATATATCATGCATAGCAGGACCGCAAGCATTCCAAATAAATAATATTTAGAATGCTACAATAAATAATTGCTTAAAAATAGTCTAATAGTATAATCTAATTGTAGTAATCGACAACGTCACACGAGTTGCACATACTATTTTTTATTACAAATGCGGTGATATATGTGGGCCCAAAATCGGGGTCCAGGGGCGAAGCCCCGGCGGGGGTTGAGGGGGGGGGCGGAGTCCCCCCAGTCCCAAAAAACAAATGAAAAGTTAAAAAAAAAGAAACAAATATATATCAAATAATAAATCCAAAGTGATTAATATTAATTAACAAAAAATAAATTCACACATTGAAACAATCAATACATAAAATTAAATAACATTAAATTTAGCTGTCACTTTATAATTTTTTAATTTTCTTAAAAATGTTAATTTCCACTTTCTATTTATTATTAAAATCTTAACGAATATTTATCTTTCTTCTGATTGAACTTCAATGGTAAAATTGCAGTTTTGGAATACTATACATTGAGACTCTTCAAATTTTTTCACGCACAAACCTAAGTCTTGATCATAAAATACTGTAGAACAGATAAATGAATAATGAGTTTCACAATCGTCGAATTGAGAAGTTGAATTTTTCTTTCTTGCAACAGTATTTTCTTGCAAAGTAGATTAAAATTTTTTTTTGATGGCGTAATGTATCAACTTTAACTTCATTTGATGCTGATGAACAAGGTTGGTCAAAGTTTGATGAAACATTATCTTTGGGTTTGGACATTGAGACTGCTGTTTTAAATAATTTTTCATTTAATACTGGTAAAACATTTGAAAGTTTTGTAAAATTTTTTTTCGTCGAAACATCTGAATCGGTTGATTTATTCAAAACGGTGATGTTTGTAATTACAGGAGATGGTTTAGTAGGTGGAGGAGTGGATCCAACAGTATTTGTTTTTTTATTCAAAACAATTCCATCGGTGGTCATAGAATGAATACGTTTTTTGTTGTTAACGGAATCGGCAACATAACCTTCAACTACTGTTGATGACTTCCAACCACCATGTCTCTTCATCACTGTCATATCACCTCCAGCATCAGCTAACAATGTGGCAGATGTTCGACGGAAACTATGTCCTGTGTATTTCTTTGCATTTTCTAATTTTAAAAATTCAGCAATGGTTCTAGGCATTGAACCAAACTTGTTAATTCCTATGGGCTGACAAGTACAGCGACCATTTTGGTAATTATTTGGTAATTATTAAAAAATCTATCTGTTTTACAGGTTTGGGGCCTAGCATCCATATATTCTTTTGCGTAGTCGTAATATATACCATTAATGGTAAATGATCTTGGCTGATTATTTTTTGTTATCGGAACTTTAATAAATAAAGTGTTCTCATCAATTTTTTTGACATCTTCCAGTTTCATGTTCATGAATTCACTTATTCTTAACCCTTCAGCACTCTCGCTATGAGATTTTCTCTCACGCTCATCAATAATTCAAATTTTCTTTTAAATTTCAAATGGAATGACTATGTGATTTTTTTTCTATCTGTCAAAAAATTACTATTATTTCAGATTGCGATATTATTATTTTAATAGTTCCAAGCCATAAAAAAATAAGATACATTTTATTAACTGTGAGATATTTTCTCATCGCAAGAGTAAAGTAGGGGGTCAGAATTTAAGAAGTCGGGTCTGATCGGTACAGTTCGGAGATTTCCGTAAAGAGTGCGTTTGTGTTGGGGATGTGTGTGTGGAGTGTAACAAGCAAGTGGTACGGAGTTAACCTCAACCTAGTCGTCTTTAGTTTACGTTAAATATATTAATAAAATATATTAATAATTATAAATTGATAAATAAAATAAATAAATAAAAAATTAATAAATATAAAAATAAGTTAATTGCGTATTAATTTATTCTAAATAATATTAATTATTGCAGTGCCCGAAATAGGTAGGTTATGATCATTGATTTAAAAAAAAAATAGTTCATAAAAATTGAGATGTTACTTACAAAATATTCTATATTATAAGTTTGTCAAATTAATAATAATTTTGTTAATTTAAAAATGTGCTAACACTGCAATACTATTCAAATGTGTTAATAAGTTTAAGTTTTACTAACTTTAAGATTTTCAGTTCAGTTCATTTAATTATTTTTAAGTTTAAATATTAATTCGTATTGTTTATGAAAATGTAATTTAACGCAAATAAAATGAAATCAAATATTATTTTTAAATAAGTCAATTTTTTTTTTAATTAAAAAAATTTATCTTGTTTGAAATTTTTTAAATTGAAGAGGCTATAAGCATACGTGCGCATGCGCGCACATGCGCAAAAGGCGTGAGAGTTTTTCTCATTGCGCGAGTAATGATAGTGAATCGTTTTACGAGAGTGCTGAAGGGTTAAAGCACCAGAAATTCCAAATATTAAACAAACCCGCAACAGTAAGAATAAAATAAACAAATGTTTAGACTATACAGACATTTTCATACTAAACATATCAATAAATATTTAATTACCTTTGTAGCAAGATATTTATTATCAGGGGCTTCATTTAGAAATTTTTCGATATTTTCTTTTGTAAAAACTTCAGATTTTTTAGCAACGTATTTACACATTTGTTTCTTCAAAAAAAACGTTACTTTTTTGTAATTACCAATATCAACATCATCAAATGCATTGATAGTAGTTTTCAACATCGAATGAAAAGCCCATAAACTGGGAGGGGCATATTTTTGAGAAAGATTATCAAAGTAGACTACAATTACATCTTCAGCAAAAGAATTTGATTTAACATTTTCTTTACGCCATGCTTTAAAAGCATTATAAGTTGCCATATACATTCGTCTAGATTTTGTTGGCATTGATTGTAAAGCTATATTCTTCGCCTTTTCTTTTATCTCGTCAGGAACAAAATCATTATAATCATCGTCTAGATCACTGTAATCACTGTCCATATTTATTACGGAATAAGATTGTTGTTAAATTAAATAATGTTCAGAAAATATTTCACACCAGAATAATGTTTACGACTGAGCGAAATCGTTAATAAAAAACATTTGAGAATCATTAATAGAGGTTTTAGCATACTTCAGACTGAATCATAACCGACAAAAAGATGTAATTTTAATCATTAATTATTGATTATTTTGTATTTTTTCGGGGCTTTGAATGTTTTTAAATATATTTTTTCGTTTTTTTTTGCGGTGAAAGTCAAATTTTTAGAGCAGAAATGTATGAATTGATCGTAAATATGAGCCCGTAGCCTAAAAAATTCCTCTCTACTCGTTTCATAATTGTTTATTTAAGTCAACAGTTGAGCGAGTCCTAAATACGAATTTAGGACACGCAGTGCTGTAAAATTTGCTATAGTTCTATTGGAAAGATACAGAGGCAGCACTGAAAATTTTCATCTCTTACTTTTTACAATAGTAATATCGTATTTTTTCATGAATAAATAGTATTTTTTCTTCTAAAATATTTGACAATTAATAGTAATAAAAGTATAGTCTAGCTTTACAATAGTTGTATCGTAAATTTTCCCAGAAATTTTTTCCCGTGTATAACATAGAAAAATTATCAATTATTTTCTTTAAAAAATTAAAAAAGGAAATACAGAAATTCTACTTGAAGAAAAAAACATTTTCAGTAAAGTATTGTTATTATTAATAATCGTAAAAATTGGAGCTAAATCATATAAAATAATAGTTTATTGCTGTGACAAGGTCTATTGAACTAGTACTTGTTATTCCTAACTGGTAATCGATCTATTGAGATTAGGTCTCGCGGTACCCATGCTTGAATGCTCGCCGTACAAATTGTCTAAGGTGTTAATAAATCATAATATATTCATTGTTCTTTGATTGTTCTAATTTTTTTAGACACGACTTTAGTTATGCATTAAAAACAGTAGCATTTTTACGCTGCACGGAAAAAGGTAAACAGTAAAATTCACTCGGATTCCGGTTAATTTTTATAGTTTCAAATAGTACAGCGGACATCGGGGTGGCAAAAATGTAAATATTACAAAACTTAATCTAGAAAGTGTAAAAGCCATAATTTATAATTTAATATCGAAAATAAGTGATTAGTAGCTGTTACTATAGTAAATAACGACTCTCTCTTAAAAAATTATACTTTCAAACAGTAAAAATTGCCGTTTCAATATATAGGCTATATTATCATACTGAGTAACTAGTGACTATGACTATAGTAAATAATAACTCTGGATTTATAAATTTTACAGTTCCAAACAGTAAAAATCGCCATTTTTATATGTATTCTATAATATTACGTCAAGTAATTTTTAACAATAATAATAATAAATAACAACTCTGACTATTTAAATTTTATAGTTTTAAATATCATTTTCGGTTATAATTTATAAAATTCGCTTTGTGAATTAACACAAAAATTAACAATAAAAAAAACATTTGATAAAAAATTTTTTCCTAATTTTGTTGGAAGTGGAGGGGGGGGGGGGGTAAGGTTTCACATCACATTCACATTCATTCATCTTAAGTTTAACGCTTGCCTTATAAATAAGTTTAGAAAAACGCCTATCGCTCTAACCGAGATTCGAACAGTATACCTAACGCACACGAGACTAGAACCTAACCGCAACGCTATACGAACGTTGGAAAAACTTTTTTGTTAGGAGTTTCATTATCCACATGTATTACTGGCTATCTTGACTTTGTTAGTGTTAGTGTTAGTGTCATCCGCATTGACAAAATAGATAGTACTTATCATGCGATCATTTTTTAGGTACGAAATGATAAATATCAAAATCAAAATTCTTAATTATTATAGATCCTTTAACATTTTCGACATTCACATAGCGACTATTACTATTTGAAATAGTATTTCCTTCCATGTAAAGAATAAATTGTAGCATTTAAATGATAAATATCATCAATTGATCATTAAAATCACGATTTTATTGTTTTAAATGGTAATTTTTTTCAGTTGATCATTACTCATTATAAATCGAATATTATTTATTACAGTTTACTTTTTTCTGTGTGTACTTGAAATTGTAACAAGTAATAATTTTATGTAAGAGTCTAATTCAAGATATTATTATAAAAGTCATGCCTCTTAATAAATAGCCGGCGTGGGTTTACAACTGGTTCTCATCTCTCATGTTATTGTTAACGCTAAGAATAGTATATTACATACATAGGCCAGTAAAATAAGAAAAGTCTTAGATCACATGTAATTGTTGGCCAAGGCGAAGCCGAGTTTTTACTTTTTACTGGCCAAAGTGTGTATACTATTTTTCTGCTCGACGTAGCCGGAATATGGCAATTTCGTTTAGCGCAGCAGCCAGAAAGTTACCACTTTCCGGCCGGAGGGCAGAAAAAAAATAATCATGATTTATAATAGTAACCATGTATATATTTTCATGAAAGATATAATATTATGTAAATATGAGAGCCACTGACAGCTGAATTCGTAAAAATTAAGATGACTTCCCGAGGGTTTTATAATTTACTTACTCACGACATGCTCCAGACGACTTTTTACCGGTTTTAATATTATTCTCGTTAGACGTTCCAACATCAGATACAATAACGCGATTGTTTAATTAACAACTCTCGTTAGTCAAGATATATTTATCTCATCATTTGAATTATGACTCATTTTTATTTTTTTATATGTCTAGAATTCTGTAAGAAGTAATTATTTTTATTTGTGAATCACTCATGTAATCATAATTGTAGTTTTTTCATTAGTTTTAAAGAAGACTAAGAATTCAAATTGCGCGCATACGCGCGCGCTCTAATCCTAAACCAATAAGGAATCAGGGTCCATGTTTTTGAGTTATTTGGATACTAAGCTAACTTCAATCAACCATCAATTTTAATATATAGGATAAAATTTAAGATCTTAAAATTGTTTGTTTAAAACTTATCTATAACAAAAATTATTTTGTAGAAACCTAATCTTATACTGAGAAAAAAGTATTTTGCTACTAAGGATATTTTTTTTGATAATCAGAATACTTGGTATTGTGCTACTAAGAATGCGTGGTATTTTGATTATCACAATAAGTATACTGATTATCACAATACCTAGGTATACTGATTATCAGTATACCAATATAACAGACTATTAGATGTTTATAACCTCACTTTACTGGCACAAATCAATTGACTTATAAAGCTAACAAAACAGATTAAAATTAAAATTAAAAGTGTAATAATAAATTTTTTTCAAGCTAATATAATAAATGTTAGTTGAATTCTATTTTTACCAGTGAATAAATCAAATAAACTGACTGTTAGTGTTAAAACATCGATGGCAGTGACAGCGCATGTATTATAGTTTACTGCGCAGAGTATAGGTCTTGAACTGACTTATATTCTGATAATCACAATACTTGGTATTTTGATTATCAAAATACCAAGCATTGTGATTGTCAAAATACTTTTTCTCAGTGTTAACATATAAACACTACTTAATGCATCTGGTAGTGAAAGACAAGAAAACAACAGAAAAATAAGAATGTAAACCGTTATTAGAATTTAAGATAGAAAAATAAATCAGTATATATGTATGTTCTCAATGTAATTGGATTCGTCACGAAGCCGACCAAAACCCCAACTGCACATAAATTATCGGAAAAGGAGCGTTAACTGTGCATTAGAAAGAGCATCAAACCAAATAAAGATTTTGAAAATCCGGAACATGTTCTTACCCTATCTCGTTCTATGAATAGAATCGTAATAGGCTTTGATGCAAAGGTGAATTTAAAATCTACATTTAACGAATGCATTTGTGTTCAGCGCTTCTCCAGTTTAAAATTAATAACACTCAACGAAAATAATGATAAATCTAGAGTAGAAAGAATATATATATTTTTATAAAAATTTATTTCTCTGTTATAGAATTTTACAAAAGTTACGTTGTTTCAAAATACTTTTAGTGTCACTAATTGATTAGTGTTGAATTCTCCGTACAAAAATGAATTTTAGTTTATAATTCTTTATTTTATTATTTTAGCTTTACGCTTAAATTTTTAAGTTTAAAAACTCTACATTAAGTTGAAGTATTCTCAGAAAGGGAAAGTTAGTCCTAGCTGTTTTATTACCCCGGACGCGTGGGCCACACAAAGGACTCTTTCTGTATCAATATAAGTACTCTTTCATTATAGAGTTGTACGTATATTTGGGTAAAAACATATGTAATTTTTATGATACTTAAGGAGAGGTTTAGACCTGATTGTAAAATATTTTTGTTAATTGTTAGTTAGTATAAAACGACTCTCTTAACCCTTTAATGTTCTGGAATCGCAAAGAATCTTGGTGTGAGCTCTTAGGGGAGAGAGCCAATCATAGTCCGTTATGAGGTTGTGTGAGAGACGGTTTAGTTGTAGTAGTGTGTCCATGCGTCCCTTTCTTCTATTTTTCTAGTCCCCTCTCTAGGAAAAAGACTATAGCTTTCTCACTTATAGAAAAAGACATATATGACTCAAATTAAGAGTGGGGATTCAAGGCCGAAATTAAAGGGTTAAGCATAAGAAAGCTTCTTAAAACGCAGTCTTTTAATTAAAAACCAAGTATTAAATATAGAAATTTAAATCACTGCGTTCTATTTAATTAAATCTCGATTATTTATCCATAATTTCCTACAGTTTGATTGAAAGCGTACACGGAAAGAAAATTGTACGAAAAATTACAATGAAAACATCGTAATTTTTAGTATAGGACATTGTAGTGCCGGATCAGAACTCATACATCGTAATTTATACGATGCAACATCGTAAATTTCTATCACTCAAATTAAAAAGAAGTTTAGGTCACTGAAAAAATAATTCTGTATCGACGAGGAATCAAACGCGGTGTCCTCTCCGCCACAAGTCCAAGGTTTATCCCCTTACACTATCGGAAAAAATATCTAAAATTTTTGTTTAGTCACATAATAAGACCTGTCATACAGAGTTGGTCATCTTTCGGTGGTAGCGTCGCAAACTACTGGACTCTGTCTCTCTTTTATTAAAACATATAGTATGCGTCCTTATTCACTTGCTCTTGCGGAAAAAAAATTTACTAAATAACATCGTAATTTTCAATAATTCAAATTGTATTCCGTAGACAGCCGCATCGTAAAAATCAAGTTACTGAAAGTCGAGTCCTGGATTACGATGTTACTATTGTAATTTCCCGAGTCAAAATTAAAAACATATTTTGAGCCTCCACAACCTACTCGAGGAGTTATAGGCTGAAATTATGGTTTTAGATTTTTTCGACTATGATGACGCGGATATCAGAACCATAATTTCAGCCTGCAAGTGGTATTTTTGTTCGCTTTTACCAAAGTTAGGCCGAAATCACCGTTTTAGAACCATAAATTGAGCCTACTGAGCCTACATCTCTACCGTAAAAAAGATCCTTATTGGTTAATACGATGTAGATGAGGGGAAAGAAAGGAAAGGGGAATGGATTCAGAATAAAATGGCTGCTGTTAGCGGCATGCTATGTCCGGCGCATGCCATTTGATAAAAAAAAGATTTTGCCAATGTCATATCTATATTTTATTTATATTGTAGAGCTATCGCAAATTCAGACTGTGTGACTCTTAATTTAAACCTAACATTCGCTAATTATAGAAATAACATGAAAATCCGTTCTATTCGAGATTCGAACCCGAGCCGCGCGCTTGCCAGACCGATAACTAACACCGTACGACCGATGAGTTGATTTACATCTCATCATTCTCACACGGAAAAAAAAAATTTCGTTCTGGTAACCTAACTGTAGAGTTACCACAACTATACACAGTTTACTATTCGTTGTAGAGTTACAGTAACATAATGTTATTTATTTCTGATCACGTGGAGTGCGCTGACATATTTCATAACCTTCTAAAATGACAAACAGAATTATTTTGTTACTCATCCATATTATTAAAAATATATGAGGACAATTAAGTTTCCAGTTTATTTATTTAAGGAAATAGGTTTTTTTGTCAAATTGAATTTCGTTAGAACAGTTTTGTATTTGTGGTTTTTCAAGGTTCATTTGCAGTGACTGTTAATTAAATTTATTAGTTGAATATATTGTGATAAGTAATAAGTTATCGGAATACATTCAAAAGACCCCATTTAACACAAAATAAAATTTGTTTTCGTTTATTTATCTTTTCTTGTGCATATACGGTAGTGATTTTATGTCCAATATTTATTAATATAATCAAGAAAATAAGATAATTTTATGACGACCATATTTTTATTTTACAAATAATTTTTATTTGTAATATAAGTTCTATTATTATTTTATTTCTATTATAATAGTATTCTTATTTGTCATATACAATTATTGTTGGCAATATAAATTCGTTCTGTCGCATTTATTTATTAAATTATCAATGCTAAATCGTAAAAAAAAATTATTAATCAGACTGCCAAAAATTTGTTATAGTCTCAGAACGATCCTGTAGAGTTGTGAAAGGTAAATAACGTTTAGCTCTCAAAGCTCAACGATGTAGAGTTGCAGGAGCCAAACGGTATTGTTACCATAAGAAAACGTTAACCTACTGGAACTTTTTACAACTAACTAACTACTATAGACTTCCTATAGCAAAATTTTTTTCTCCGTGCATAAGCTAAATTTATATGGTGACGATTTTTCTGAAATTTTTGTATCTTTCTCTACCCTATTGAAAATAATTTTCAAAATTTTTTCAAATTTTCTTACCCAACCAAAAAAAAGTTACGAGTTATTTAAAGAAAAATATGTTTTTTTTTTTGTTAAATAACCATAACTTTTTTGAAAATTGACTTATGGGGATGTTTTTTTTGAAAATTTTTGTTTTTAAATGTACTTTTTAGAAAAATAATAATTTGGATCCATATTCAACGTTTTTTTTTTAACTTTCGGAAAAAAAACGAAAATTTCGGGATGAATGCCATTTTTGATTTTCGATTTTTTTTTTATAAAATATTTCAGCATTTTCTGCGAATTTCCTGAAATTTTAAGAGTGGCATTTTTTTTCTTACTATTTTTTTTTAGAAATGAAAAAAAAAAAATTTTTTTTAAATGGTTGTTTTTTGTTATAGCACTAAAAATTTTTCAGCAGATTTAGAAAACTTCAAAATCCGAGAAAAAAAAAATAAAAACAAAAATTAAAAATAACAATCATCGAAAAGATTTGATTATTATTTTTTAATGAAGTCAGATCAAAAATTAAAAGAAGCATTCAATTTTTTTTTTGTATTTTTTTTCCAAAACTACATGCAACAACAAAACAATGAAATTGTTGTTTGATTCATTTTGGAGCAACGCATGAACTTTCAAAAATTTTGAGGCAATTAATTTCAAACAAAATTTGTTTGAAATTATTTTCATTTACACAGCAAAAAATATTTTTGTTGAATGATTTATAAACAGTAGACTTGAATGGAATGTGATTTCATTTTTTACACGTTTAAATAATTTACATATCCTAAATTCAGGAGAAATTGAGTATTTTCTCACTATCAGACTGTAACAGGGAAAATCGAACTTCCCGGGGTCATTATCGACCCCGATAATTGACGCACGGTAGGTAAGGGTTTTCCCTTACTTTTCGATTTTTGACAAGAGTTTCGACTTGTCACCGGGCGTGCTAATCAAGATTCCCCACTACTGTTCCCGGAAAATGAAGCGGGGCGTAACAATAGGAAAGTTCGAGAGCCTGAGCTGAGGGATATAAAAGAGCGAGCACGAAAAACATCGAGGCTTTTTCCCTTCTGGAAGCCAGTGGCCTTTTGCCTTTTGTGAATCAGTGACCTTGTTGAGATTAGATAAGTCAAGAGAGTGCAGTTTTGAACGCCGACGATAGAAAGCAACTACTGAGGAGTTTATTACGGTATTTGGAATTGGACAAGCCCTGACCGGAAGCTAACATAGTGGTTTGAGACGACAAGACGTCAAGCGGCGGAGCCAGCCAAGTTGGACCGGAGTATCAGTCGTCGTTGGATAAAACAATAATTGAGTCTCCAGGTATTTTCGATTAATTTAGGCCAAAATTGATTATTAATTTAATTAAGAGGCTGAAATAATTAAAATTAATTTCTCGAGCGGTCATTTTTATATTAGCAAGTTTTGTACTTTAGAAATTCATGCGCCAAGGTCATTTAGCTAGTTTTTGTTATTGGATATTTATTTTAAAAGAATGAGATTAATAGTTTATTTGTGAATTTACTGTAGATAATTTAATCAGTAATTTATTATAGGCCTGCTGGCTATAATAAATTAATTTAGTTAATAATTTTCGGGATATAAAGAAAAGTAAATTTGAATAAGAAATGAAAATGCGTAATTAAGTTAGTGAAGGTCATTCTAGAATGTATGTAGTTAAGAGTTGTATTGAGACGCTTAGGATTCGAATAGTTGATGTTTAGAATTTTGTCTAGGAAGATTAAATTTAGTAAATCCTGTAATGAGTTCAGTAGAATTTATTAATTGAAAATATTAGTAGAAAATTTAGTAAGTGAACTAGTACAAAAATTTGGTGAATTTGGTAAATTTAGTTAATCTGGAGATTAAATTTATTTAAGGAAAATTGGTTAAAATTTTATTTAAGAAAATTTGAGAAATGAAGTTAACGTCCGGTGGATGATTTTATATGGAATTGAATAAGATTATATGGTATTCCGTCAGGTAGACGAGGTTGTTTATGTGAAATTAGTTCAGATAATTGAATAATTAAGAAGTTTTTATTGGGTAAAACATGTTGTTTGTTATTCCGTCAGTTGGACGAGGGTTTAAGAAATTAAGAATCTAGATGCGTAATGGTCTATGATTAAATTTAGAAATTAGGAATCTAGATGCGTAATGGTCTATGATTGAATTAGGAAATTAAGGATAGATGCGTAATGGTCTATGTAGAGTTAAGAAATTAAGAAGATAGATGCGTAATGATCTATAGTTGAAAGAATTTAAGGATATTTAGTTATAAGTTTTGGCAAGTGCCTGCGTAGGTGAGAGGTCCTCACAATTAAGTAATTGATAGGTTAATTTTAAGGGTAATATTATTAAGGAATTTTGTTAAAATAAAATTGTTTATATTGAATAAATAATTAAATTGTTAATAATTGTTTCTCAGTATTAATTTTTCAGCCTTTCTCAACTTCTCACGACCCGATCTTTCCTTCTCATGCTCCCCGGTTTCTGGGACACCGAGTATAAAATCCCAGTGGCGCCCTTTTCAAAGAGGAAAGGGGTGACCAATTGGACAGGAGCTAACCACCCCTGTTACATTGGCGCCCAACAATTTAACAACCCTTGAGAAGTTTGGGAAGGGTTAAAAATTTGCTGAGAAAAATTTGATTTGAAGAAAAATAAGTTAGTTGAAAAATTCGTACACAGAGAATGGGAAATTAGAAAATTTTTGTCGTAAATAAGAAATAAGTAGTTGGAAAAATTTTTATAGGAAAGGATTTAGAAAATTTTAGTTGAGAATAAAATAGGATAGAAAGACCGAATATAAGTGAGGGATTAAGAAAAGATAAATTGGTAAAAGTGAAAACTGAAAATAAAGTTAGAGATTAAAGTTCTTGAAATAAATTTTGTTTACAAGTAATGAGTCATTTAGCTAAATATTTTAAGTGGACTAAAGTAAAATAATTTAATCTCTTCATAAGTCTCTTTAAAAATTAATTTTAGTAAAATTTTAGTTTCAAGGTAGAAATTTTATCTCTACTCAAAATAATTTGGGGATTATTTTCAAATACAAAATTTTACCTAGATTTATTATAAAATCTACTTAAATTAATAAGTAGTCTTTCACAATTTTATTAATCCCTATTATTATATTTCATTAGATTGAAAAGAGACATCAGATAAGAATGACTTATTCAAACATGGCAAACACACAGTTAGATGGACGTAGAATGTCTGCAGGCCATGTGCAAGGCCGGATTAATTCCATGGCTAACCCGGGCTCGACAGACATATTTCTATCAATACCAACGTTGTCAACAGCTACAACTACGACTTCAACAGTCACAACTACGATGAGTAGCAGAGTCTCCGATAACTCAACAGTTCAGCGTTCCTCACAGGCCAACAATGAGTTACTCCAACAGAGTACTCCGGCTGGAGGCGCTTTCCAAAACAGGAACCAATACTTTGCACCACCAGGGGACCGTCGTTCAGAGGAAATTAATTTACCCCTGAGATGCAAAGAACTTTTAACCGTTTAGACCAAGCGACAGAAACAGTACGTCGAATGAGTACTGAACAGAGGACTATAAATCAAGAAAATTCTCTAGCCATTACTCGTCTGTCGCAGATATTGGAGGATGTGGTTCATTCTCAACGTGATTTGATGAACAGAATTGGCAGCCGTGACAATTCCGTATGGTCAAATTCTCCAGTTGATTTCAACATTACTGACTGTCAACTACGGGGTACAACCCTAGCCCCTCCGGGTCAAGGTTTGGCAGGGGGGGATGGAACAGCTCATCCGTCGGGTCCGAGAAATCAACCGGAGAATAACAGAGACAGGACTGAGGCTGAGCAAAATATTCCTCTATCAGAAAGGATCAATTTCCTCAATCACCGACTGAATCAGCTTCACCTTTCCCAGAATCAACAACAGACAGGTGCACGAGGTGACTCTTCGTTTCATAACCGAGATAGTTTTGGACGAAGGTCAGGCCACGACTCCCAAGGCCAATACACAGGGCCGGGGATGGCTCTACCTCCGTTCCAAAGTCCATACCAAAATTTGAACAGAGGCACCAGGTACTTTATGCACGAAAGAAGGCGCAAAGATATTTTATCAAGTCTGAAGCTTGGTAACCTGATCTTTCCACAAGATAGAATGTCTGTCGAAGAATTTCTGCATGCGGTCGAGAGCAGAGCACACCGTGAAGGCTGGACAGAAGACGAAGTCCTGGGTTCCATGGGGTACATACTCCGAGGAACACCAGCACGCTGGTTTGATAACAACTACCAGCGCTGGGGTTCTTATACTCAATTCAAGATGGAATTCCGCAAGGCTTTTGGTAGTGCAATGACAGATTACCAAATAATTCACGATATTGGTAAACTGAGGATGAAACCCGGGGAAAATTTCACGGAGTTTGTGTTAAAGGTTCAGCAAAAATATTTGACCATGATGAGTCCTCCATCCATAGAGGATCAAGTGACAAATATTAGAAACTATCTAACTGATGAACTGCGAACTCTGGTTTTCTCTAGGCCGGTATACTCATACGAAGACCTTTTGAACGCTCTGCATGAAGCCTCGAGGTGCATCGAAGAAGCTGGACAGTCTTGTCAGACTCAAGAAACAGTAAAGCCCCAGGAGAAGACAAAGGTTGGGGTGATTGGGCCTACAGTCGAAAAAGGGAGCTGCCAGGAAGAAGAGTTGGAACTATCAGGCTACAGAACTCCAACCACATCGTACGATAATAAGTATGGGGTTCAGGTGAGAACAAACCAGAACCATTATCGGCAGCCTCATAGATTTCAGACTCCAAGAATTCCCAGGCCGTGTTACAACTGTGGTGTTCCTGGACACTCCTTTGTGGGTTGCGAAAACCCTAGACAAGATGTCTGTAACAATTGTCTCAAAATTGGTCACACTCGACAAAACTGTCCGCTGTTGACAATCGATAACCGTAGGAAAAGCTCTTTGGATAGTGTAAACTCTAGTGAGCAGTGTAATGATCCCAGAACTGAAAATGAACGGAAAACCCACTTACACCTGTCCCTAGTTCCCCGTCGGTTCAGTTCGTTCAAGGAGCAGCAATGGGGTCTAGTGAGGGTTCGATAAATGTTGAGACATCTGGCTGCTCAGAGCTAAGACAGGCTTTTAAGCTACCTTGCTCTGATTCAGGCCCATCAACATCATCTGCGGCATAGTCTATGGACACAGTTAACTTCAATCAACGCATCTCTTTGGCCAGAAGATCAACCAGCAATTATAAAACAGGGCAGTAGGCTATTTGATGATCCTAGTTGTACTATAATTAACACTGATAGTAAGACTTATACTAATTGTACTCTATTTTCTTTAGCAGGGAATCAGGAGAGCAATGAACCTGTAATTTTGATGGAAAATGAACTGGACCTAGGTTTTGAAGTTGAGAATGACAAGACCCATCTGTGGTCCCAGAACACAGGCCCTGGAGGCTGGTCCTCGAATCAAGAGGCCCCTAATAACACACTGGAAACGTCATCTAGGGCAGCTTTCATTCCTAGAATGCTCTAGAGTGAATCTTCGTCAACGAAGGTCAACTCCAAGCTAGCTGAAAGAAAGGTTTTCATCTCAGGAACAGGTCCAAGGCCTCCAATAGTTACGGCTAAGATCCCTGTGTCCTTGTGGATATTTGGAGTCACTCTGAATGGTATCTTGGACACTGGTAGTAAGAGATCATATATTAACAGCAAGATATATGATGATTTAAAAGAACTTGCTTCGGGTGAACTTAGGACGGACGAAACTAAGGAACAAGTTGCGGGGAACAATATCTAAGTGTTCTTGAAAACCTCAGTCACCCAATAGTTTTGGGTATGGACTTCGCTCTCCAGTTTGAGGTCATAATAGACGGCAAGAACAAAACCTGGCACTTCAATGGAAGTCGAGAACTACATCCGTTCGAGTCGGTTTATTTTGAAGAAAGACACCCAGATTCCGGTGTAACCACGACGGAGCAAGACCAAGACTCCCAGGAATATTTCAGACGTGAGTCGAAAAAAGTTCAGGGACTTATCAATCCAGGGACTCACGAATATTATTGGAGATGAGATAATATTGAAACCCGAGGCTATTCCGGTAAGGGGTGTCAGGCCTTTTTGTTGTAAACGCCCGGGTGACAGTCTGGCAGGGGGGAGTGTAACAGGGAAAATCGAACTTCCCGGGGTCATTATCGACCCCGATAATTGACGCACGGTAGGTAAGGGTTTTCCCTTACTTTTCGATTTTTGACAAGAGTTTCGACTTGTCACCGGGCGTGCTAATCAAGATTCCCCACTACTGTTCCCGGAAAATGAAGCGGGGCGTAACAATAGGAAAGTTCGAGAGCCTGAGCTGAGGGATATAAAAGAGCGAGCACGAAAAACATCGAGGCTTTTTCCCTTCTGGAAGCCAGTGGCCTTTTGCCTTTTGTGAATCAGTGACCTTGTTGAGATTAGATAAGTCAAGAGAGTGCAGTTTTGAACGCCGACGATAGAAAGCAACTACTGAGGAGTTTATTACGGTATTTGGAATTGGACAAGCCCTGACCGGAAGCTAACATAGTGGTTTGAGACGACAAGACGTCAAGCGGCGGAGCCAGCCAAGTTGGACCGGAGTATCAGTCGTCGTTGGATAAAACAATAATTGAGTCTCCAGGTATTTTCGATTAATTTAGGCCAAAATTGATTATTAATTTAATTAAGAGGCTGAAATAATTAAAATTAATTTCTCGAGCGGTCATTTTTATATTAGCAAGTTTTGTACTTTAGAAATTCATGCGCCAAGGTCATTTAGCTAGTTTTTGTTATTGGATATTTATTTTAAAAGAATGAGATTAATAGTTTATTTGTGAATTTACTGTAGATAATTTAATCAGTAATTTATTATAGGCCTGCTGGCTATAATAAATTAATTTAGTTAATAATTTTCGGGATATAAAGAA
Organism: Cotesia glomerata; assembly: GCF_020080835.1. Lineage (NCBI taxonomy): Eukaryota > Metazoa > Arthropoda > Insecta > Hymenoptera > Braconidae > Cotesia > Cotesia glomerata. The sequence continues at coordinate 17,216,797 of NC_058163.1, forward strand.
AAGTAAATTTGAATAAGAAATGAAAATGCGTAATTAAGTTAGTGAAGGTCATTCTAGAATGTATGTAGTTAAGAGTTGTATTGAGACGCTTAGGATTCGAATAGTTGATGTTTAGAATTTTGTCTAGGAAGATTAAATTTAGTAAATCCTGTAATGAGTTCAGTAGAATTTATTAATTGAAAATATTAGTAGAAAATTTAGTAAGTGAACTAGTACAAAAATTTGGTGAATTTGGTAAATTTAGTTAATCTGGAGATTAAATTTATTTAAGGAAAATTGGTTAAAATTTTATTTAAGAAAATTTGAGAAATGAAGTTAACGTCCGGTGGATGATTTTATATGGAATTGAATAAGATTATATGGTATTCCGTCAGGTAGACGAGGTTGTTTATGTGAAATTAGTTCAGATAATTGAATAATTAAGAAGTTTTTATTGGGTAAAACATGTTGTTTGTTATTCCGTCAGTTGGACGAGGGTTTAAGAAATTAAGAATCTAGATGCGTAATGGTCTATGATTAAATTTAGAAATTAGGAATCTAGATGCGTAATGGTCTATGATTGAATTAGGAAATTAAGGATAGATGCGTAATGGTCTATGTAGAGTTAAGAAATTAAGAAGATAGATGCGTAATGATCTATAGTTGAAAGAATTTAAGGATATTTAGTTATAAGTTTTGGCAAGTGCCTGCGTAGGTGAGAGGTCCTCACAATTAAGTAATTGATAGGTTAATTTTAAGGGTAATATTATTAAGGAATTTTGTTAAAATAAAATTGTTTATATTGAATAAATAATTAAATTGTTAATAATTGTTTCTCAGTATTAATTTTTCAGCCTTTCTCAACTTCTCACGACCCGATCTTTCCTTCTCATGCTCCCCGGTTTCTGGGACACCGAGTATAAAATCCCAGTGGCGCCCTTTTCAAAGAGGAAAGGGGTGACCAATTGGACAGGGCTAACCACCCCGTTACAAGACTATAGTTCTGAAAAAAAAAAATAATCCAATCTTATCGATGATTGTCATTTAAAATTTTATTTTCTCGGATTTTGAAGTTTTCTAAATCTGCTGAAAAATTTATAGTGGTATAACAAAAAACAAACATTGAAAAAAAAAATTTTTTTTTTTCATTTCTAAAAAAGACAATAGAAAGAAAAAAAAAGACCATTCGGCAGCCGAAATGGAAGTAGATTTCATCATGAATAGAAGAAAAATATAACGAGGATTGTATACAAAATTAGGGCTTTCAACTTCTATGCAATCGACAGAAATATATGTCGACAGAAAAATACTGAAACCAGTGCAATAGCAAATTTCATAATTGGCATAGCGGAGTAGGACATAATTTTGAGACTACACATATGATATGTGCTCAAATTGAAGCTTATTTAAAGAGCTTTCAGATGCAATTTACAGAGTGTCAATAAGTCATCCCATTCAAAAGTTATTCGAGTAAGAAAGTGAAGAAATATGAATTTTTATGATTTTCAAAATTTTGAAATCCTGGCATTTCTAAATTACTTGACCGATTAAGCTTATCTTCGAACTTGACTTTGGTATTTATGTGTAGAATAAGTATATTGAGTTCGGTAAAGATCCATTGTAAATTGACGACGCTATCGTCGTGACAAGCCGTGTTATATCGTATATACAGGGTGTCCCAAAAGTCACGGACGCTATTGTAGCATCTGATGAAAAAAATAATTCTGAGACGAAAAGTCCTTAGCCATTTTTCAATTAACCACATAGATAATTAATTATTAATTAAAAATAACGTCTCTTTATTTGTTAGAGAAAGAGCGCCAGTGTCCAGTAAAATATGTGCCAAACAAAGACACAACTAACTGTATGACTAACTAGTTTCTATAGCTAACGTAGTCACACATATTTACTTACACATTCACACGTGCAAGCATCTTCGTTGGAACGCACTTGACTTGACACTAGTGCTCTCTCTCTCTAACGCATAAAAGGACGTTATTTTAATTAATAATTAATTATCTATGCGTCTGATTAAAAAATGGCTAAGGACTTTTCGTCTCAGAATTATTTTGTTTATCAGATGCTACAATGGCGTCCGTTACTTCTGGGACACTCTGTATATATATATATTTATATATATATATATATATATATATATATATATATATATATATATATATATATATATATATGTATATAGATAAATAATTTATTTGGCTCTGGAACCTAAGCTCCCTCAAAGCCATCAATATTTAAATTACATTGGTTTACATAGGTTACAAGATTACTTAACTAATTAAAGGTTTACAATTAGATTTAATTTCAAATGTTATAAAATCCAAATAGATTATTTAATACAAACAAATAACTTAATTTAAAGTCATAATAATTCTACAAGAAAAAATATTTAAATAAGATCCAAAATAAAGATTGCAATTGTTAATTGTCATGTTCAAAAAAGTGATTGAAGCAAGCATTTTTAAATTCAACCAAATTATCTACAGCCACAGTCTCAGCTGGCAGTTCATTCCAGATACGTATGCCATGAATTAAGAATGAATTATCATACATGACACAATTAGTCTGCGGTATACGAAGATAGTCTTGTCGGACATCACCTCTACGCAGTGCTACAGGCAAAAAGTCTAGTTTTGAGCCGAATAGCTGCCGATAATTTAGTCGAATTTCCTTATAAAACAGACAAGCAATGAAATAATCTCTTCTCGCTGCAAGCTTTAGCCAACTTAACTTTTTGAAATATGGAGTAACATGTTCATATTTTGGTACTTTATAAATAAATCTAACACATGAATTCAATTTACGCTGCATCTTTAATAATAATTCGTTTGACATATTCGTATACGCCGCACAACAATAATCAAAGAGAGGAATTATCAAAGTAGATACTAGCTTAATACGTAAACTTTCACTAAATATTTCATTGTTTATTTTTAGTTGTGCTAGAATACTCATAGCGCGATTGCACAAATTTGTTACTTGATTCTCCCATGAGAGAGTACTATCTATAGTGACCCCAAGGTATTTTACAGTGCTACTATAAGGAATAGCACACCCCTCCACAAAGATTGTGTCGGCTAGTCTGCACTCATCACTACTAATTTTTGCTCTACTTCCACAAATAATTGCTTTCGTCTTCGAAGGATTCATTTTTAGATGATTAGTTCTGCACCAATCTGTGATTTTTATTATTTCACCGTTAAGCTTATTCACAAAAACACTGATTTGAGAAAGATGGCAAGAAAGGTATATCAGTAAGTCATCAGCATAGAATAAGTATTGGCAATCTAAACGTTTAGCTAGATCTGTGATGTATAGTGAGAATAATAACGGACCAAGCACACTTCCCTGAGGTACACCACTTACAATTTCTTCCCACGACGAGTTACCTTCGCTAGAGCGTACGGACTGCTTTCTGTTTGCTAAATAAGATCCAATCCAATCAACGGCTGAATTCGACATGTTTATAGATGACAATTTACATAATAATCTTTTGTGATTAACAGAATCAAAGGCCTTGCTAAGGTCAAACGAGATTGCAATTAAAACCTTTGACTCATTCACCGCTTGTCTTATATCGTCACAGAACTTTACAATGGCAGTCTGCGTACCCAAACCTCCACGAAATGCTGTCTGATATTCATCGAAGTAATTATTGTCATTGATATATTTAACAATTTGGTCATGAGCACACCGTTCCAAGGCTTTTGACAAGTTTGGCAACAGCGATATAGGCCTATAGTCTTCACAGTTTACTGGATAAGCCTTTTTTGGAATAGGAATCACATGTGATAGCTTCCAATTCTCCGGAAAGACTCCTGTAGTTAATGACACGTTGAAGAGGTCTGTAATTGCTTGCTGAAAAAAAGGCAGCACACATTTATATGACTTGATAGAAAAGCCATCCAAGCCACATGAATTTGACGTCAATCTCATAATTGATTTTCTAACTGTTACTGTGTTCAATACTGTGAAAGTGAATTCATCGCCTTTATTATCAAGCAACAATATGTCTGACGTGTCAACATCTGAATCGATGAGGTTACCCGACGCACGTGCAAAGAATTCATTTAATTCATTCAAGTCAACTTTTATAATAGTTTGTGATTTCTTCTGTTTAACAATGCCTAATCTTCTTAGATCATTCCAAAGTTCTCTCAAGTTTTTTGCATTAATTAATTGATTGTCAAAGTATTTTTTCTTTGCTTCAGTAATACGTTTTTTAACCAATCGCCTGACGTTAGAGTACTCTTTATAAGCATAACCCGTCCTTCTGTAGATGCGATAAAGCTTATTTCTCCGATATTGGAGACTTCTAATATCATCAGTGAACCATGGAGCCGGTGGTCGACGCGGAACAACCAATTTTTCAGGCGCAATAGCATTTATAATACGTTCAAGGTGTGCATGTAAACAAGTGTTCATTTCATCAACTGAGCCCAGCTCCTTCAGAGCTTCATAATCAATATTTTCACACAATTCTCGCAGCTTATCATCATCAATAGCTTTCCAATTTCTGAATGTAAAGCTCTTCAGCTGTTGTAATTCAACTTTGTAATTATAAGTCACAGAAATTAAGTCATGATCAGAAATAAATGGCTCTGAAGATTGTTCTGACGCCAACACCTTGGACAGATCATCCACAATGCAAACATCAATCCAAGAATCCAAGTTTTGTAAGTGATGAGTAGGAGCATACTTAACAATATGCAAGTCTAAACAATCACAAAACTTCCGCAGTTGATCACCATAAAAATTCTTTTTACTTAAGTCTGAATTTAAATCTCCAACAATAATAATGTTATTAAATGGCACCATTATGTTTTCCATCTCCTCCTCTAAATCATCTAAATGCCCTATGTTGGGTGGTTTATAGACCACACCAACTAATATCTTTTGCTTTGATGAACTCAATATTTCAACGAACAAGTACTCCGGATGTTTGTCTTCTGAGTTTGCTGAAGATACAACATATTTAGCTTTAATATTTTTTTGCACATAAAGAGCTACCCCACCTCCACTACGAAGATGGCGATCATGGCGATAAAGAGTGTGATGTGGGAGAGACACCATGTTATCAGATATTAACCGATTCAACCACGTTTCCGAAACAGCAATTATGTCATAATTATGATCTCTAAAATATTCTTTAACAATTTCAAAATGACACTCATTTCTGAGTGATTGAGCATTTACATGACAAACTTTTAAATTACTTAATCGAGTTGAAGGACTCTGCGATGAGACGATGGACATTGACGATGGTGAGGGAGCAGAGATTTGTTATTGAATTAAATCCTGCAGTGGGCCTATTCCCACTGTAGGTCTCAACTTAACAGGTGGTTCATCATCTGCATACCTGACATTTACTGAAGTATTCGAAATCCAAATGTTTTTAGGATGAATTGTCGGGTACTTTTTACGGACCTCGAGCCGGAGCTTATACAGAGATGACGGATGCCTACGATGAAGATGTATAGTAGCATCTGCATCCTGGACCTGAACGCCAGGCATCAAAGTACTAACTTTTACTTTGTTTTTTTTTTTTTTTTAATACTTTTAATGCATTCATCAACATGCTTCAAGCTATTGAACTTGACGCAAACACTGCGATGGCTCCTGTTACTCTTCCTACCCAAACGTTCCGCGCTGACGATCTCATTTTCAGTAACTGGTACTTTCAAAGGCTGCGTTAATTGTACAACGACGTCGGGAAGCTTTTCTCCATCTAATTCAGGAAGACCAGTAATCGTTAACTCATCCGCAAGTGAACGTGATTCCATCTGCAGCATTCTAGCCTCCAAATCACCATCAGCAATATTTTTCGCAATAGCTCTAGCTTCTTTCAAAAAATTATTACCACCATCAGGTTGAACTTCCTCAATTTTAGAAACCCTAGCCTCCAAATCCTTGACATTTTTCTGCAACATATCATAATTAGAAATCAGTTTGTCAACCTTGTCATTGACTGACTTCATAGTTTCATCAAACTTGTCCAACTTTTTTCCAAACTTAGCCACGTTCTTATCTACTCCATCTATTTTGTTTAACTTCTCAGAAATTTCCTTTAATATCGGTGACACATCAGTGACACAAGCCGGACAACAATCCTTAACCTTAGCGGCCGCATGTGCCTTAGATGGTAAACAACATCGCACCTTCACACATGTGTTATGAAAGTAGTGTTTACAATAAGCAGTTGTTTGGACAGCTGATGCGGCGTCACTGATGACCTTTAGGCACAATCCACACGACATAGACATTGTCATAAGAATTGTGAGATGGCAGCACAATATATATACCAAACGCGAGATGGCAGCACACTTAAATTTTCTAATAGGATATATACATATATATATATATATATATATATATATATATATATATATATATATATATATATATATATATATGTCTTTGTTTGGCACATACTTTACTGGACACTGGCGCTTTCTCTCTAACAAATAAAGAGACGTTATTTTTAATTAATAATTAATTATCTATGCGTCTGATTAAAAAATGGCTAAGGACTTTTCGTCTCAGAATTATTTTGTTTATCAGATGCTACAATGGCGTCCGTTACTTCTGGGACACTCTGTATATATATATATATATATATATATATATATATATATATGTATATATTATATAATATATGTATATATTATATACATATATTATATAATATATACATATATAAAATTTTGAACCATATATATTTTCTGACTCAGCTCGTCGAGTTGAGTCGGAATATAGCAAAATTTTTCAAAAGTTGCGTCATGAGGACCATTGCAATAGTTAGATTTCTATGAAATCTACTAAAAATGCCACTCTGAAAATTTTAGGGAATTCGCAAAAAATACTGGTTTTTTATAAAAAAAATAAATCGGAAATCAAAAATGAGCATCATCCCCAAATTTTCGTTTTTCCCAAAAGTTAAAAAAAAACGTAGAATATGAATCCAAATTATTATTTTGATTTTTTTTTCTAAAAAGTACATTTTAAAAAAAAAATTAAAAAAAGAAAACATCCCAATAAGTCAATTTTCAAAAAAGTTATGGTTATTTAACAAAAAAAAAAAAAACATATTTTTCTTTAAATAACTCGTAACTTTTTTTTGGTTGGGTAAAAAAATTTGAAAAAATTTGAAAAATTTTTTTCAGTAGGATAGAGAAAGATACAAAAATTTCAGGAAATCGAAAATCGTCGAGGTCAAGAGTGGTCGATTTGGCATGAAATGCCCCATATATAAACCCGAATATGCTAACGATAAACATTAGAAAAAGTTTAAGTTGAGATGTTATTGCTTATTACCGTCCGTATATTTTATGGATTATTGATCAATTGTTGCAACATTAATTACAATAGTCATAATTTTTATTTCAACTCTACACTTAATAGTTATTTTCGATACGTATGCGCAAAGGTAGGTATTTTGGTAAGCTTGAAGTGACGTCACGAGGCTGAGATTATGAGTGCATTCTCAACAAAACCGAATACGTTGTTATCGGTCGAGCGAAGCGAGACCAGATAAAACGTATGAGGTTTAGTTGAGAATTTATTTATAATCTCAGACAAGTGTCATCACTTCAAGTTTATTACCAAAATGCCAACTTTTGCGGATTTGTATCGAACAAAATTTTTTGTAATAGCAACGGCGAAACTCGGATTAGAGAGGATGCAAATAAAATTTTATTCATTTATGAACTGTCACACGTAAATAAATGACAAACTAAAATATTTGTAAAATTGTTTACAAGAATCGACTTGTCACCAAGATTGTTTTTTTTCGATTTATAGTCTCCCTGGCGGACGATTGTAGGAAATAAACGAAACTAAATATCCTATAGTACTTTTTAGCATCCATGCGGAAATGTAGAGACAGATAAAGAGAGAGATGTCACTTATCCTTACGTGTGCGTGAAAAGTAGACTCAACTATAGATGGCGAGATATCCATCATTTTACCCCTCCTAACTTTAGCTCGAAAATCCAAGTTTCGCGGTTGGTGTTACAAAAAAAAATTTTTTGCAACGATAAAAGTTAAAAATTTTCTGAGTCCAGTTTTTTAATTATAAAATTTTTGCTATTATAAAAATATTATATGTTCTAAAAAATAAAAAGATGGAAACAACCTACAGACCCTCGAGGTAGGCTCTTTAGGCTCGAAATACAGTTTTAAACTGTGATTTTGACCTCAACAGCCTATTTTTAGGCCGATGAGGGTGAAAATACAGTTTTTAACTTCCATGTAAACCCAACGACAAAAGAAAGGAGGCTCAAGAGGCTCAAATCATTTTTTTAATTTTGACTCGGGTTTTCATAGGATTTTTTTTCCGTGTATCGTACTCTTCATTATTGAGTTATTAAAATCACTATCCGTAAAAAGTAATTATGGTTTTTATGAAAGATTTTACTTATTTGCATTTAAAACTACCAAAAAATACTTTAATTCATAGACTATAGTTTTAAACATTTTGCTAAGAATTAGGCATTCAAATTAGAGAATAGGTATATCAAACTTCATATGGGCCGAATCAATTTTTGGATCTGTATCATATAATTGTGTGTGGGAGTACTTTTCCACTCTCGGAAATTTTGCGTCAACCACCGTACTCTTTGGGCTATAAAATCCCTTCCCCGGCATTCAAGGGGCTCATGACGTCACGGGACCCCAAGACCAACGCTAAGTGTTAGCAAAGGCTAACACCCTCAAGAGTCAAGGGGCATGAGGCAGATTTTCCTCAGCCACTGAGATATACACACCTACGGTCTCGGACACATCCTATTTTCCTTTATTTCACGCATCGTATTATTGTAATCGCGAAGTACTATATTGACATTATTATTTATACACGAACAATAGATATTGTATCGTTTTCTGATAACTATATTCTACGGGATTGATTATTTATTGTGAGATTTAATTAACTTCATCCGAATATTGTAAAGAGTATAGTTATAACTTGAATAAATTATAAAACGAAAGAAATAGATTACTACATGTGTTATAAAAGCTTTGTCAAACGCCGAAAATAGATTAAAGCCGATATTAGTGTCCTTTTTCAGACCATATATATAAATGCAATTAATGTAAACACAATAGGGACAATTTGAGAGGAATGTAACCCATTAAATCCACCTAATGCTAACAGGGTGCACTTTAGTTCGCACTTGAGGTAGGCGACTGCGTGGCCGAGCGGTTTAAGTCTTAAACTGCCGTACAGTAGTCGCTCAGGCGTGGGTTCGAGCCCTGGCAGTCGCAATTTTTCTACGATTTTCCGGGGCTTGCTTCCTTGTCGACTGTACCTTGACCAGGTCTCTGTGGTTTCCTCGGTCACTGTGCCCCTGTGCTAATGGGCGGGGCACAGGCAAATGCGAGTACAGACTGTAAGTCGGCCACAGCCGCAAAGCGGAGGGAATAGTAGGAGGAACGTAAAAAATCCCATATGTCGATACCTTGAAGGCTGACGCGTGAGGTCCTGCTGGAGAAGAGGAAAGAGGAAAAAAAGCGGAGTAATAGCTACAAGATTATATAGGAGGAATAGCTACAGGAGTAGCTTGGAGGGAGCCTGGTACTACGAAGTAATGCTAACGTGGTCCCGCAGTATCAGGTACAAGAGAGGGGAGGGTTTTAGTGAGTAAAAATTTCACACTACCGGCAACCAAATCATCAACATCTAGCCGGTGTCTTATGAAGATTTCCCTCCTCTCGCCCAAAAAAAAAAAAAAAGTTCGCACTTGAGGTGTAAAATGTATATAAGTGTTCCAATTTTTCATTTATATTCTAAAATATTTTTAGTTATTAACCTCAATTCATTTTTTTTTCCTAATGAAACTAAAGTGATTCATTTCACGTATCATAGAAACAGTTGTAATATTATACGAGAGTTGCATAATAATAAAAAAAAATAGATATAAGAAAGAGTACGACTGAGTAGAATGCGAATGAAATAAATGAATAAATAGCGTGACAATACTGTAATGCATTGAATTACACGTGAATATTTTAATCTCACTCCTGTATATTATTGTTAATGTTTATATATATTTATATGTATACTATACTATGTCTCTATAATACATGTCTTTATTAATCATTGAAACGTAAATTTATTCATTTTAACAGTGTAACTCCTCTAAAAATTCATTCAAATTATTTTATTATAAACTTTCGTTTTTTTTTTTTTTTTTTTAACACAACTATAAATTAAATTTCTAGTAAATAAACAAACGAGTTTCTTTGTGTAATAAATCTGGTTTAAAAAATTACACAATATATTTATATTTATTTAAAAATTGTTGTATGTACTTGTGGTATTTTTTTCCCTTTTAATCGCCATGATGTCACCTACTAAATACACAGACACATACACGTGAGCACCTCTCAGAAGACCTTGAGCTCGTGACATCATCCTACCAAACGATCGTACACTCAATAACACACTCTAGTTTCATCTGGTGCGCATTTTCGGTAATACGTATTAGTATCAAAATATTAATACAACGTGTATAAGTAATTTTATCATTTTCGTAAACTAGAGTTATTTTCCTAGATACCAATATACGTGATTGTTTATTTGTTTAGATTTAATACTCGATATATATATATATATATATATATATATAGAATAAATAAACTAATATTGCTGTAACCTAGATTTTTTAATAGCGATTATTCGAGAAAAATATTTATTTGTCACTATGAAGGGAAGCAGTTTTCCGCGAATAATAATATCGATCACTTTCATTTTTTATCACTCTCTTTTTCCTTCTAGGTTTCTTCAAGTACTCGGTACACGGGTTACTTTTACGACATCAGGCGTCACTAAGTCTACTTGCTTGTTTAGGTTTATATTTTATTCTTGTTTTATATTATTATATTCCTTTTTCTTTTAAAATCACGAAATAAAGTATGTCCCTGATTAAAAAACAGTATTGAGAAAAAGAAAAAAGTATTGAAAAGTATTGGTTTTCTAGCCAATCCAATACTTTTCAATACTTTTTTCTTTGTCTCAATAGTTTTTAATTCAGGGGTATTAATTCTATGCACACATCTATCCTTAAGGTAGTACCCTCGCCAGAGTCGTTTTTTTAGGATTTTTTTTAAACTTTGGCAGATTAATATTTATATAATTCTGCATCGATTGGCGCAATTTGAGAATTTTTGACCATCTAGTTTCCAAGATATTTAATTTCAAAGTTCGAGTTTTGAACGCTCTTATACATTACGGTATACGGGATATCGAAAAGTTTACCTACAAACATTTTTATATCTCAGAAACTTTTCTTAGGATCTTTTTAAAAAACTAGAGTAACGTTAACTAACAATTAAACAATTAAAAAAAAATAATAATTAATAATTACCACACAGTTTCAGAGATATTTATTAATAAGTAATGAAAAATTTACCAGACTTTAGCCGAGGAGGGGATACGTTAATAAAGCTGTGGCAACAGCGCAAGTTTTTTGAGCCGCGAAAGAAGTATGGGACGCGCATGCGCTGACGAATTTGAAAAGTTTAATTTACGTTAGGTGTAATATTATAGTTATTAATTTTATTTATTTAAAAAAAAAACAATGATTATTTTATGAAAATAAGTATTTTTTATGATACTAAAATTAGTAGACATTTTTAATTTTTTGATTTTTTTTTTAATAATTAAATTAGAAAAAAAAATTTTTTTTAAATTGCATTTCCAGTTTTTGAAGTTTTTTTCAAGTGAAATTTTTTTTTATTTTTTTGTCATCATTTTTTCAATAAAAAAAAATTCTAAAAATTTTTAAATGTCGGCTGAATTAATTTTCATTTTTTTTTATATTTACTAAAAATTCAAAAAGTTAACAATTTTAGTATAATAATATATATTAATCTTTCATAAGTTATAAAAATAATTTTCAGATGAAATAATAAAAAATACTTAAATTTAAAATCAGTTAATACATTAAGACAAACATTTAATTACTTATTTTTCTGAAAAAACAAAACAATATTGCCAATTATTTTTTTTCTATTTGTTATTTGTATAGTTATTTGCATATGTGCTAGAGATTTCTGTCGTTTTTCAAGGACTTTTTTTTATTAATCGTCTTTTATAAGTCAATTTTTCAGACATTGTAATTATATTTCCGAATAAATGTATGTAAATAAATAAATAAACGCATGTATCAAAACAGAGGTTAGTCTACAGCTAGTCCAAAACACTACAGTATAACTACTATAAAATATCTTAACGCTCACGCAGTGTTGCCAGACTTTTCAAACGATCAGTTTCTCGTTCGTGATTGGCTGAAATAAGTACATAAACAGCAAAAAGTTTTAGACTTGTCAATAATGACTATCCGGTTTGTGTACCGTACACTCTAGCATAAACTTTTGACGACGGAAGTCGCGAGGGTAATACCTTAATCCATTAAGAACGAAAAAAAAATTATTAAACTTTGCAGCTGTTAATTTATTTTTGTTAAAACGAAGTCGGGAATTTGAAATTAATATAATCGTAGTTTTATAACTTTTGGATAATTTTTTTGAAAATTGTTTGCATCTAGTTCTTATTTAGTATACTTAAAAAAATTACTTTTATATCCATATATTCTTTGGCTAGTTTAAGATAAACAATACTTCTAATAAAATATTTTTCTTCATACAATATAGAATGTATATTCAGATTAAAGAAATTTCTTAATTAAAATAAGTTTTTTTTTAATGAAAGTAAAATTATCCTATTAAGTTATAACTATCTATTAAGTTATAACAGGCGGGATAATTTTAGGGGAAGCAAAATGTTGATGCCAAAATTTTAAGAGTGAAAAATGAAAGAATAATGCAAAAAGTGTATCCATATTGAATAGGGTCATAAGACGACATCAAATCCGAATACGCCACTGTGAAAAAAGGAAATATATTAATGTACGTTTGTCGAGAAATTTGAATAAATTAAAAAATTTATTTTTGGTAATTCATTCCACTAGCTCTTACTCATGATTTTTTTAGCATACTCAAGGTACATGTTTTACCAGATGCATTTTCTTAAATTTTTTTTTTAATTTACCCAGATTATTATTAGTATATTGGGCACACTATAGTTTGCGTACAATAATTACCTTGACTAGTTTATTGATAGTTCCTAAAAAACATCAATGAGGTCAGGAATCTTCAAATTTTTTAGGGTGATCGTAAGTATAGCATTCTACTAAATATCATTTTTTCACAAAACTCTACTAACTGTACCTTCAATGCAAAAAATAGAAGTATTTTCATCCGACATGAAATGCCATTTTTGATTGCAATTATCTTACGAATAGTGTGTTCAATTGATTTGAAATTTTAGTAATATTTTAATTATAATATTCTTAAGAAGTATACAAAAATACAGAATTTGCCGACACTATACCCGTAGCATAACAACTCCCTTATTATTATAAACATTTTTCTCGATATTCAACTTTAAAAAGTTGAATAAACTTGACAAAATAACAATAATTGTTATAATCACAAAATTTTTTAGACCATAGTTTAAATCGATTAATGTTGATTGTACACGGAAAGAACAATAACCAACTGCACATACTCGTATAGTATACTCCGTGATATCTATAGTGAAAAAAAATTTCAGACTATAGTCAATATCCTTCAAAGTATATTAAATTATTTTTGGACTGTACTCAGTGAAGTCTTCGATTTAATCGATTAATTTTTCTGGTTATATCGTGTAAAATTTCACGGGATATAATCTGAAAAATTATTTCGTGTCAATTAAATTATACTCGGTTGAAATTTGGATTATGCCCACGGTGACTCCACCAATTTTTTTTCTAGCGCTTGCGCGTAAAGTGCTGTTTATAATTTGTGAGTTATAGTCAATCAGCATATTGGACATTAATTAAAATATAATCAGTGAATTATATGAGTGTGTGACTATTTATATATTTTGATATTTAAAAATATTTTTTTCTTAGCCTAACATTTTTAAGTTCGAAGAGTCTAAGAAAAGAAAAAAAAATTTTTTAACCCCAAATTATCAGAAAAATTGTGCTATAATGCTCCTCAAATGTTTTTAATGTATGTAATAATTATTTAAAACAATGGCCGCGTTCAAGTTTACTAAGTTCTTGGCAGATCTTAGCATATCTTGTAGCAACAACTTAAAGTAACTTTATTGTTTTTTTTTTAAATCTATAATAAAACAATGCAAGGTATATTTATTTAAGTGTGTCTAAATATTAATTTTTTGGTAGATAAAGTCAGCCCTACTCAGAACTTAGTAAACCTGCACGCAGCCAATATTTGACTAACCTAATATTTAAAATACATAATAGATATGATAATTCTAAGTGCGCAGGCGCTAGAAAAAAAATTGGCGGAGTCACCGTGGGCATAATCCAAATTTCAACCGAGTATAATTTAATTGACACGAAATAATTTTTCAGATTATATCCCGTGAAATTTTACGCGATATAACCAGAAAAATTAATCGATTAAATCGAAGACTTCACTGAGTACAGTCCAAAAATAATTTAGTATACTTTGAAGGATATTGACTATAGTCTGAAATTTTTTTTCACTATCGATATCACGGAGTATACTATACGAGTATGTGCAGTTGGTTATTGTTCTTTCCGTGGATAATTGACACATTTTACTTAAAAAATTTCTCATTTTATGATGCAATGGTATGTATTTGGATATCATGTAATAAACTATAAAATTTCTATAATCTACGACGCATATCTAATCGCATTTATTACGAATCCAACTATTTATTTTCTAAAATGTGAGTCCAAAATAATCATAAATGTATCAAGCATCCAATGAGTTTTTGATTAAACATATTAGATGTGATAACAAAAAAACGTTAAAAATACTCAGTTTAATGATACAGTTTTTAATAATAAGGATTTTTTAAATTTTTTAATTAAAGATATCTTGGAGTTAGTTTTAATACTATATGAATGCCACAACTATATAGAAGGAAGTAATACTGTAAATTAGCTTCACTTAACCATTAATTAGTCGTAAGTTACCTTGCATGAATGTCTTATCAAGTGAGTTGTTTAGTTTTAATTTATCAAATAGATATCAACATACCTATCAGTCAATTAGTGACTCTATATGATTCAAATTTTTTACCATCCAAGTTATCTCCATAATTTACCACTAAATTTAATATTTTGTACGTCATAGAATATTTTTAATTCTCTGATTTCTATTATCTTAAATAACTTCTTACTTAAAACATTATTTTAATTATGTTTTTGTATCATATTGATAAAAATTTTATATTATTTTTTCAAGGAATTACTATTCGAGGAAATCATTTTAATTTACTTATTATTAATCACTTTTGAAATTTGGATTTTGTCAAATTTAAACATTTCATAGTTCAAATATTACTAAACATTAATCCAATTTTTAAGTATTAATTGTTTAGAACTCTTAATTTTCTATTTGTATTAATTAAGACTTGAAACCTTTTTCCTCACACATTTTTTATTTAATAGTAGAACGCACTAAAGATTATGGCCATAAAAATGTTAATCGTTTTTTTTACTGTTAAAAACATGAAAAAAACTAATTGTTAAGATAAATTGCGAAGATTCTCTAGTGGTTAATATAAAATGGTTTTTATTTAAAAATTTTAGTTAAAAATAAAATGGTTTTTGATCGAAAAAAAAAAAAATTATAATGACTCAAACCATAATGCGAAAAATTAGTACACGGAAAAAATGAAACATGACTGGTTACTGTGCTACACAAGAATGAGCGAAAAGTATATAAAAAAAGTTCTTAGCACATTACTAGATCATGTGATAATAAGAATGAGTCGTTTTTACATATGACTGAGTATCTTTCAGCACAGTAACCATTCCTATGTTACACATTACATTGAAAACACGAGTGATTCTCATGTTCACAGTCGCTGTTAGCTTTTAGGACAATACAGATTCCCGTGAGCAGAAGAACCCTTACTATATAAAATAAGTATGAGTACTGCGTAAGCGTACGAACCAGTCACCTGACAAATGTTTCTCATTCTCGTGCAGCACAGTAACCATTCCTGTGCTAAATGAGAACTGTTGCTGTGGATCACATTGTAATAATAGTAAAAAAAACGACTTATTTCATTTGTAAATATTTGTAATATTAACTCATATTTTTTTATAATTATATTTATTATGATTTACAAATAGAAATCATAATATAATAAAATTAATTTATTATTATAAATAATAATAATAATTCTTTAATTTTTTAAAAATATATTAAGATTTAATACGGTTGTATGTTTCTGAATTGTCATCAGTGACTTAAAAAAAAAAAAATAAATAAAATTTATTTTGAATTTTGCATATAATGGATTAAATAGACCAGAAAAAAAGTGTATAAACTGATGTCAATTTTCAAACTGACATTTCAAAAATAGAAATGTCATAGTTGTATTATTTACATTTTCAGCAATCGAAAATAACTTTTCAATTTTTGTGGAAAAAAAAAAAACTTAAATATTTATCAACGTTCTTCAATATACATTTTTCACAATAGTACAATACAATAAGTTAAATTAATAGAAAGAATATAAATAAATAAACAAAAAATAGTTACATATTTAAACTTTTTTAAATTTTAAGGTTAGAATAAGCGGCAATTCATTTAGTTGGCTGTAGCCAGTCGTGTGATCTACAGCAACAGTTCTCATTTAGTACAGGAATGGTTACTGTGCTGCACGAGAATGAGAAACATTTGTCAGGTGACTGGTTCTTACGCTTGTGCAGTACTCATACTTATTTTATATAGTAAGGGTTCTTCTGCTCACAGGAATCTGTATTGTCCTAAAAGCTAACAGCGACTGTGAACATGAGAATTACTCGTGTTTTCAATGTAATATGTAACATAGGAATGGTTACTGTGCTGAAAGATACTCAGTCATATGTAAAAACGACTCATTCTTATTATCACATGATCTAGTAATGTGCTAAGAACTTTTTTTATATACTTTTCGCTCATTCTTGTGTAGCACAGTAACCAGTCGTGTTTCATTTTTTCTGTATACAGAATAGTAACACCTTGTTTATCGATTGTATCGGACACGGAAAGATCGTCGAAATGGGAGGATACTATAATAACGTGTGTCAAGATGGCGGGTAACCATAGAAACCCAGAGAAGCCGGCGTGATATCCAGTATAGTTATACAATCTCCAGACCTACAACAATTCTCATCCTCATGCTCTATTCATCCTTTCCGCAATTTTAACAGATTGTCCCTTTTATTGGAGACTTCATATTAACTAATGTCTGCCTACCATTAAGCTACATACATTATTACTATACTGTACGCATCTATTGTTTCACGATAAGCGACTAATGTAAGATATTAATCAGGACGAAAATGGAAAGTGAAATCGTATAACATCCAGTCATTTAAAATTTAAGTACCTGACTAATTGTTTCGTTTTAGTACTTAGACAATCAACTTACTTAAGAAAAAAAACAACTTTCATTTATTTAAGATTATTTTTTAGTTCAATTCCCGCATTTTTGTTGTTGTTTAATTTTCAACTTAACTGCCCTGAATAAAAAAAAGTATTGAGACAAAGAAAAAAGTATTGAAAAGTATTGGATTGACTAGAAAACCAATACTTTTCAATACTTTTTTCTTTGTCTCAATACTTTTTTTTATCAGGGTGGTTAAATTATAAATTAAATGTTAGCTCACTAGTGACCTTTGATTTAGTTTTGCCGTTTTTTTGGCATCATGGAATGCCGTGAGAGAAGCAGAGAAAGGGGAGAATTGTAAGAGTAGAGAAACCAGAAAGATTAAAAGTGTGAGCAGGTACTAAAATGAGGGTTATAATCTTCCTGAATAATATTTTCAATTTATTGTTGATTTTCAATCAATTATTCTGTAATTTTACTTAAAAAACAATATTTTTTGATTTTTTTTGGAGCAACAATTTTAAAGAATAATTTTTTATTTTTTAAATATAAAAATTCATAATTGTTAAAACCAAGATTTTACCTGCTGTATTAAAATAACTCCAATTTTCTTTTGTAAAAAAAAAAGTTTTATGACACTACAATATCTTTATTTGATAAAATATCAGTGTTATTTTATTCTCACACAAAACGAGTTTTGTCACAAATTATATACAATGTACATGAACCGGCATTGTCAGTTTAAATTAACAAGTTTTGTTTGTTGCTCAATTATCGATTCCCTTGAGCTAAAAAATAACGATAATATTGTATCGATATAATAAATAAGAAATATGCACAAAATTTGTTGAGGGCATTCAATTAAAAAAAATAATTTTTATAATAATTAGTTATTGATTATGTTAAATTTTCACTCTGGCAGAATAAAATTAATTTTTCAAAAAATTTATGTCGTTTAAAATCCGCACGGACTTAGACAAAATATTTTGGTGATTCTTAGTATATAATTATCTTTATTTTAATTATTTAAATTTAATGTCAAGCCGAAAACAGGCCCAGCACGACTGAAAATCTTCTGTCGGTAAATTCCACGGCAACTCCTCGCGTCACTACCACGCCTGCGTTCATGTTCCGATCATTCGTTTCCATTCGCTCGGAAACAAACGAATAAACCCGAACGTGTTTAACACATCAACGCATGCGTATTTTACGAGATTTTTATTTCAAATTTTATTTTTATAAAATTATTTCTGTATTTTATTTATGGGTTTGTTTTCTTTTAACAGTAATTTGTTGATAAATAATATAAAAAATTTTTCCCAATTTTTATTCTTACTCTAGTAGATAATTGTTTATTCTTTTATCATAGTTATTTTAATTTTAGTAATTACTTAAATCAATAAAGAATTAAATTATCGAGTGATAAGAGACTGTATGAAGAGACCACAGTATCGCCGTCAATTACTCTGGTGTTAGTACCAACATATACTACAGTATTTGTTTTCATCTGAACTAATAAGACACTGTGCAACAGTTGAACTTGTAAAAGTTGCACTGAGGAGTCTTATCTGAGAAGTAACTTAAGGAATTTCGAGCGTAACTAATGAGTCAAAATAATGTTAAAATTTTTTTTAAATTTTAGTCTTCCCAATATTCGTCAAAATTCTTTATTTTAATTTAAAATAATTTAAACAATTTAATAATTGATGATTTTTACTTATTTAATTAAGTAAAGTAATAAATTTACTTTCGTATTTATTACTTGCCGGAATAAATAAACAGATTTGACAATAGCGCGCTTGATTATACCCATAACAGAGACGTCGATGAGTGTGTGAGTTAAACATTTCTCTCTCTTTAACTATACTTCTATCCTTTTCTTTTTTCTCAGCTGTTGACGCGATGTTGTCAAATCTTTATTCAAATAAATGGCTGACGATAAACGAATTACAAACATAAAATTTGACTTTAAATATTTCAAAAATTATATCGGTAATGTATTATTACTAAATTGTTTTTATATTTTGCAATAATCCAAGTTTTTTGTGTATAGTTTGTTATTCGTTAAAGTTGGGAGGTTAATATTGAAATAAATAATTAAAGTCTCGACAAAAGTTTGTCCGCCATAAGAGCCCGTGTATAAGGACATAAAATATGTGATTTTTAAAATTTAATATCTATGTAACTAAACGGTGAATCTTTTTTAAATTTTGGGATTAGATAAATGACATATTTATTTATACGTATACTTAATTTCAAAAGTCAAAGTTGGAAATTATTTCTTACATTAGATTGGCTCGAACTTCCTTAACAAGATGAAAGTTTCTAAATGCAAAAATGTTTTATTTCTTTTTTTGTCATGAAATTATGATTTAATGAAAATTTTCTGAACGATCTTTTCAATAGATTTAGTAAAAAAACTTCAAACAATAACTGAACTTTATTAATAGATAAAAGTATTTAAAAATCACTTGAATTATTTGTTGAAATATAAAATGTTTATATTATTACTTTTAGAAAATGCGAATTTGTTAGATAAAAGGTTATGCCATCAGAATAAATGTTAAAAATTTATTTTGGGACAAATGAATCAGTTAAAAATGATCAAAAGATGTTTCTACTATTAATTATGCTACAAATAGACAAGCTGTGCAAAAATAAATCATCTTTCCTAAGATTGTCCTTAAAATTTTCCAAAATTATCCTAAAAATATCTCAAAATTGTTCTAAAAATGTCCAGAACATGTTTTAAGTATTAATTTTCAGACAAATAATTCAGCTGTGCAAAAACAAATCAAATCATTTTAAAAATTGTTCTAAAAATGTCCCTTATTGTGTCACGTTTTGATGCCCACACTTGAGATATTTTCGGATTAATTTCATTTTTTACATGGGAATGGTTAAATATTATATGGTGGTGGTCAATTGTTTAAAGCGGTTTTGACTAGTTTGTTGATTCTATAAGTTTGTTCCGTCATATTTTCGATTAAATTATTGAATATTGATCCAGCCATAGTAATATTATTTTTTAATGTATTTCAAAAGTACCTAAACTATCTATGTTATGATTAAAAATATCGAAAAATCATTAGCGCAAAATTCTCATTCATAATTTGTAATTCTCGACAGTCACTATATGACTGCAGGTTTCTAGTAACAAGAAACAAGGCATTATTTGTAGATGAAGGTCATCCTAAAAGTTTAGGTGACTATGTTTACTTATTTGCAAACTTTGAAAAAATGAAGTTATTCATTTGTAACAACCATAAGATATTTAATTCATCGGAATAATTTTAATTGACTTATTCAATAGCTGCTTTGTAAGATATTGCTAGACATACTGGTTTCGATAGAAATTACAATGGGCACCCACTTATTATTGATGAAAACAAATTATGATTTGCAATTATTTTGATCATAACGTTATATTATATGGGTGAAAAAATAGCTTAAAGATTTAAATTATTCAAGCATAAATTATGTCAGAAACTAAAAATATTTAGAAAGAAATTTGGCAACAAATAATAAGCGGCGATAATAAAATAAGGCGGAGAAAAGAAAGTATACTTATATATTTATACGTGCTCATCAAGCAAATTATAGCATTTTCATTTTAAAATTATTCAGCTGTAGATAATTTATAGCGCGAATACATTTTCACATTTTTTCTGTTGTTTCTAATTCTTTAATACTCAATTGATTCATCAATCAACAGAAATAAACAACGAGTAATGATAATAATGATTCCTTAATGATTTCTTTTTTTTTACTTTAAGTATTTTGATTAAAATATCAATAATAATAATAATAATAATAATAATAATAATAATAATAATAACGAGTGGAATGAAATCCACATGCAGGCTTTGAGAATTTTTAATATAGATCTAATTATAACATTTGTGATAGATGAACGACTTCGTAGGAATTTTTTTAGCTCATATCTTATTTGGTATTACACAGCAGCATATAAAGCCTTGGGGTTTGTAAACCATATTTGCCAAGTCTTTTTTTTAATAAGTCGAGGCTACTGCACATTTTTAATTTATGTAATTTAATTGACTGTTCCACTTTCTATCGACATCTTCAATAGTAGAATTTAAAGAAAATTTCTAACTTATTGATGATTTTTTGTGAATTATTTTTGTAGTAAAATGAGTTGAAATATTATGTAAAGGCGAAGTAAAACAGACACTAAAACAATTCAATTTTTTTTTTTATAATACCTCAAGCTTACATTACGCCAGAAATGATGTTGAAATTGTAAAAAATGTTGAAAAAAATAATCAAATTGAAAATAGACATTCTGTTCGAATAAATGATTACACAAAATTACAAAATTTGTAATCTACAAGATTACAAAAAATTATAGTATCCTACTCCATACAACAGAAAATTAAAAAATAATAACTATATAATAAATTAATGATTTGTTTGCATATTGAAATTCAATTAAACATAACAAAATTAACAACTGGAGAAGAAATGATACCTTTAAAAATTTGAGGGTAGCTCAGTAGCATTTATATATTTAAGAAACTAAAATTAAGTAAAAATATACATACATGTAGACGAAAGTAGACTCGTTAATGTATTTACTCTTAGTCAACTTACCCACATTTTCTGACAATCATGTCATCAGACCCTAAATCTCATGATTACAATCATTACCACGTTTGATTCTATTGATAAATCGTAGTGCTCGTGTCTTGAATGCATACACATTGCTTAAATGCCGGGCTTTTATCGTTTTATGCATAACAATTTGACTCTCCCCTCATTTATATCTTCTATAAATATGTACACGCTTTTTTAAAAGTGCGTTAATATATAAACGGGTTAAATATGAATAATAGAAAACCTAGCAAAAAGCTTTAATACCCACAGCAAAATAAAATAATATTATACGGTTTAATAATAAATTAAAAATAAAATGATTCGTATGTTATTCACTATAATTAAATTCAAGAATTTGATATGTCAATAATATTACCGACCATGCACGTGCATTAACGGAAATAAGAGATAATTAAACGAAAATAGTTTAAACTTACTCAGTATCTGGAACTGGACCAATCGAAACCCGACTGTTATGTTCAATAAAATTATTAAGCTCTGGTTCTTCTTGGACTGGAGTTTCGTAAACTAACGTTTCGACCATCGAGCCTTTACTCGATCCAAAAGAAACTCTGAAATTTAGCAGTTAAAAACAATTATTATTTAAATATTCAAATTATTTCACTACCTAACATTTTACTAAAAATAAGATACATTTTTTACACTGAAATTTTTTGAAATATCAATGATTAAAAAACAGTTCTGCAATATATGAATTATCGATGCAGTACCAAGGATTAAGTTCCATTGAAAGATAACAGGTGGCGCGCTACGCGAGAATCGCTGCGGGAAATTCGACTGACAGAATGAGTAGCGAAAAGTTACGTGTTCTGTCGCTTTCAGTTTAAATGTATTTCACATTCATATTACAGATTACCTATTTATTGTTATGATGAAAAGGAAAAAAAGGATATATGTATCACCACTCCAGACTTTAATTTGATGATGCAATGATTATAAACTTGTACTAGGTAGACATACGACTGACTATGACTGGATTTTCTGTATTGCATATGTTTATTTTCATCTCACACCCTCACATTATATGTATATGTTTATACATAAGCAAATGACAACTGCGCAACAGATCTAGAGATCGTAATTGCTGGCACATGTGTTGTATAGAAGTAAAGAATTAAAGATCAACTATTAACCCTTCGTTGGTCGCGCTTCACTGCCCGCCTTCATTGGTCGCGTGGTTAGGGAATCGCCGCAATGTTAATTTTCTTACAGTGTTGCCAAGTATACTTTTAAGTAAGCGCGGTAAAATTTGAGTTGGTATGAAATAAAAATTAATTTGTTCCGAAAAATTATTTTCAAAAAATTGCTTTTTTTATTTATTAAAAATTTCTACATGTCAATTTTTTGACTCAATTTATTTATTAAAAGAATTCTTAAAATTATCAAATATCTGCTAAATCAATTTTAATTAAATTATTTAATATTTAATTGTAATGTAGTATCGTGACTTTAATTTTAATCATAAACGTTATATTCAAATATTTTATCAGAGAAAAAAATACGTACCGGTTTAATGCTTTGATGAGTAAAGTATTAAATACTTTTGTAGTCACAGTAGTAATATTATTATTCTTGTGATCCAATCCACGTAATGATATTTATTTATTTATATTTATATTTATATTTATTTATTTATATTTTTATTTTTATATTAAAATTACTTACAATAACATTGCACAAATAAATTAAATAAATAACTTTATGGGACATGCGCATAACAACTATAACAGCTGATGACGGCCATATTGTTTTTATTTATTCAAGTTTCATATAATTGGCAATGCTGCGAATAAAATTTCATGGTCGGGTTTGGTCGCGCTTACGGGGAATCGCCGCGATTCCATGTTCTTACGACATTTATTATTTAATATCTAATTAATAAAAATACCTACAACTTTAAAAACTGTTTAGGTGCATGCTAAATGAATTGAAGAAGGAATAGCTAAATTTTTTAAGGCTGGAAAAAATTATTTTTTTTTTTATAACGAATTGAAAAAAAAAAGCGGGGAATCGCTCATAGCGCGACCAACGAAGGGTTAACTTCATGAGCCACTGTACTTAATATTAATACATGATTTGAATTAGGTGTGAATTGACGTTTAATATCTTGCGCAAATATTACATGATAATTTTATTATTATAAAGTTAACTCACATGTACAATGTCAAGGTTAGTTTGTCATTTCAAACTCCATAGCAGAATAGTCTGCTGTATCAGTTAACTGTTGTCAAAATTCCTTTATTTTTAGAAAATTATAGAGTAAATTTATAAAAATATTGGCCTAAATTTTGTTGACTAAGTACATAATTGAGAAGAAGATTCATTGCATCTGGTTAATTTCGAATAATGTTTCGAGTTAAAATGCTAAAAGCAATTTTTGTATGTGTAATATGACGCATAGGTCGTAGGTATAAGTGTAAGAAACCTGATCAAAGATAATATCTCACTTACTTCTATGTGTAATATAAATTACAATACGTATATAAGTTAACAGTTAAGTAAGTAGGCGAGTGGTGTATAAACATGCGTCTTAAACGCCATACCCAATACCAACTAAACTCCTACACTTAGTTATCTACCAGTATCGCATCTTCTATAGAATTAAATAAGATAGATAAAAATTAAAAAGTCGATAAAGTTAACTTTCTACAGCGCAGAATTTTTTTTCATACCTTCATTCATCCTCTTTATATTTTGCAATCATAAATACACAGTAGAGTGTATCAAAAAAATCGAATATTTTTAACTTCCCGCTAAGAAAATCGAAGATTTTCAAAAATCGGGAAGTTATTGTTTTCAGCCCGTTTTACAAAAATAGAGTTTTCATCAGATTTCGACGTTTGAAGGTCACAGGAAGCTTCCCTGACTATCCCCACGAGGTTGTCACTATGTCTGTGTGTGTGTGTGTGTGTGTGTGTGTGTGTGTGTGTGTGTGTGTGTGTGTGTGTGTGTGTGTGTGTGTGTGTGTGTGTGACTCGCTTATAACTTTTGAACGACTGAACCGATCGGAACGTACTAAACGGCGTTCTAAAGAGTTCCCTCAAACTTAGATTTCCTGAGAATTTGAACCGATTCGGACCGATAGATTTTGAGAAATTTTGAAAAATCTCAAAAAAAAATAAGAAAAAAATCATTTTTGAAAGTGGTTTTTTTGGAATATCTTTTAAACGGCTCTATCGATCAACTTCAAAAACTAATCCGCCCTTAAGCTTGAAAAACCACGCCGATCGTCGCTAATCCGGTCAAAATCGGTTGATTTGTTCGAGAAATATCGTGAACGAAAGAAAACCGAAAAAAGTGTTTTTTTGACATAACTTCGTCATTTCTTCTCGGATCGTTTTTGATGATATAAAATAATTTCAGAGCTTAAAAAACCGCGTCGATCGCCGCCAAAAACGTGGAAATCGGTTGATTGGTTCGAGAGATATCCTCGATAAAATATTTGGAAACAATTGTTTTTTTAACATAACTCCGACAATTTTTCGAATAACTTTTAAACGGCTGCACTGATCGATTTTAAAAACTAATCAGCTATTAGCATGAAAAAATTACGTCGATCGCCGTCAAGCCAGTCAAAATTGGTCAATTCGTTCAAGAAATATCATGAACGAAAGAAAACCAAAAAAAGTGTTTTTTTGGAATTACTCCAAATTTCCTAGTTTTGTCAATTCAAACTTGAAGATTCGTCACTGAAAAAATTGTGTCAACTACTGCCAACCGCGTGAAAATCGGTTGATTTATTTAAAAGTTAGTGCGGTTTGAAAATTTAAAAAATATTGTTCTATGATATTTCTATCAGACTTTTAAGCTCAAAGAGCTCAAACTAACACATAAATTGTATTTTTGAGCTCGAAGAGCTCAAAAACGTCATTAGTGCAGTTTCATGCACCTACACGGTGAGAAATTTCCATTATTTTTTATTCTGCATGGATTTTAGATATTACAATGGTGCATATTACTAGTGAACCTTATTGACTCAGAATAAAATTTTACAATGGCCCATAGTAATTTCCGAAACAAATGAAATCAGACATAGTAAATGGTAGAAATTGAAATGTACCATAGTAAAATGAAATATGCAATAATTTAAATTTCCGAATGTACTATAGCAAAAAAAATAAGAAAACGTTTGTAAAAAATAAAAAATTTTAGAGTAAAAAATGTTTTTAGCAATCAAAAAAATATCAAACCAAACAAGATTTTGTTTGTGTGCAATAATTTTAAAAATATTTTTTAAAATATAGTTTTTTTTATTTTTTTTTTTTCATTTTTAACAATGAACGTAGGATTTATTTTGGCAGTTAATTTTATTCTGAATAATTATAAACACAATATATAACTTTTAAATTATTTTTTATTATTATTAGAAGTGTCAGTTGCAGGTTAACCATCAAATGTTTGTTTTCATTTTAATTTTTCACGGTAAATTATTAAATATTTTATTATTTATGAATCTTACAAATTTTCATTAACTATTCATGTGTTGATGGATTTATAAACTAATATTTATTTAAAACTTAATGTTTATTGCAATTTTCATAACACCGTTAACCACTACCGATAGTGTCTGTACACTTATGTTGACAAAACAAAGCAGCACGAAAAAATGAAAGAGCGCGCGTCGCGACTGACGCGCATACGTTTACTATGGGACATTTGAAAATTTCATAGTCACAATTTTAAATTTAAACCGAGTACACGTGACTAAATGTGAAACTTTTTTATAAATTTTTATTGTCAACTGAGCAACAGAAATTTTACTATGGAACTATAATGAAAAGTTTTAAGCACACTAACAGTTTTTGTTCTGTCAATTTACGAAAATTTTTTATATATGTTTATGTAACAGTTGCATGGTCAAATTTACTATGGTCCCTAGTAAATATTGATTGGTACAATATGATATTCTTAAATTTTTATGGTAATATTTTGAATTGAGTCATTAAGGTTCAGTCTTATTATGTATGCATAGTAAATTTCTACAGAAATTTCTCACCGTGTAGGTATGGAATTAGCGGGAAGTTGCACGGATGGCCTTCAGGGTCTACCGTTTTTCTAATTTTTTTTTTTTCAACGAACATCGAGAAATCGTCAGAGTATCTCTAAAAAAAGATCCTCTAAAAATATGAGCTCTTAATATTAATATTTACAGGTGGCGTCAAGTAATTTCTATTTCCTATTTAAATAACATAGAAAAATATTCTTTTAAAGTTTGGAATGCTGTTACGTGACAACGAGCTATTTTATAGATAAAACTAAACCTTTTTCTTATGAGCAATTAAATGCTCTACAAAAAAGGTTTGATTGAAGTTTTGCGTAAGTCAAGCCGTTTAAAAGATATCGAGCCTCAAACTTCAGACTGTTAAAAATTAATGTTTGTTTTCGTCTTAAACACAAGAAAATCAATTTATATGTATTAAAAACACATTATTATTAACTTTTGAATAATAATATGCATATATTTAATAGAATGCATGTCCAAAATTCTTAATAATTTGACAAATGCTAATTTTTATTAATTATTAACCAAAAATATTTACTTATGGGTCATTCCATGTCAAATCAAACAATAGTTGAAAACAAACCCTTTCGATTTTGACAAATTTTGGTCAGAAGTTTTCTTTTATCATTTAACGAAGTTCTGTAAAAAGAAAAAAAAAATTTTTTTTCAAAAGATATGCAAATTCGAAAAAGTTTGGAAAATCCAAATGAGCATGCCTCAAGCGCTCATGTCATACATAAATTATTTAGATCATAACAAAAATTATTCATTTTTAATTTGAATTTTCCTGCGAGTAGTATTATCCCCTCTGTATAGGTCGAAATAAAGAAAAATTTTAACAGATGATAAAACAGTTAGTAATTATACCATCATGTATGTATAGTTTCTGCTTGTTTATAGTTCCCAGATAGCCATCGTGATAGTAACTTGCTAGAATTGGTAGTTAAATTGACGGCAAATGTAGAGTACAAAGTGTGGGTAAATTGGCAGTAAATTTCCGGGGAACTTGAGTAAGGTCAAAGCCCCAATAAATGATCATGTACCAGTATATGATCACTCCATGTATTTGTATACCTATATTTGTGAATATAGATATACAAATACATGGAGTGATCATATACTGGTACGTGATCATCTATTGGGGCTTTTACCTTACAACTTGAATACAAAAGTTTACCTGGCCTTTATTGCCGTTAAGTTGTACGTAAGTTACCTTCTACATTACCTACAAGTTTTGCTGTCAAATTAACTACCAATGGCGACAGTAGATTTCCGTCAAATTGTAAATGTCACTCAGCAAAAACTTGCCGTTAACTTAACGTTAAATTGACTGCAATGGCTGATTGGTAAATTTTTGTCGAGTAACTCTGGCTATCTGGGTTATTTCAATTCTGTTTATGAAAAATAATATATATGGCTGCCGAAATCGCAGAAAAAGTCACTGAACTGACAATCGAAAAAAATTAACTGTACCGAAACGGAATTATTTTGACACGCAATTTTCACACGGGTTTTGATAAACTTCTCGGAATAAAACAAAAAAAAAATTAGAAAAACGGTTGACCCTGAAGGCCATCCCTGCAACTTCCCACTAATTCCATACCTAGGCGCTTAAAATTGCACTTATGACGTTTTCGAGCTCAAAAATACAATTAATGTGTTATTTTGAGCTCTCCGAGCTCAAAGAGATAGCTTTGCTACGCTTTTGAGCTCTTCGAGCTCAAAAGTCTTATCAAAATTCGATGAAACACGATTTTTCTAATTTTCAAACTGCTGTAACTTTTTAATAAATCAACTGATTTTCACGCGGTAGGCAGCGATCGATGTGGTTTTTTGAGTTTTATAAATGATTGTCAACAAAAAAATTGATCTGATAAAAAATTTAGGAGTTATTACAAAAAAACACTTTTTTTGATTTTTTTTTCGACAACGATATCTCACGAACGAACTTTTGAAGTTGATCGGTTCAGCCAATTCGGAAATATTTAAAAAAAATGAAAAAAAAAAAAAACAACTTTCTTTGTCACTTTTTTTGCAATTTCTCGAAATCTACTGGTCCGAATCGGTTCCAACTCACAGGAAATCTAAGTTTGACGAAGCTCTTTCGAATGACACCAACCGCGATGAAATCGGTCAAGCCGTTCAAAAGTTACGAGACGTTTACACACACACACACACACACACACACACACACACACACACACACACACACACACACACGCGCACACGCACATACATACATACATACAGACGTACGGACATCATCGTGAAAATAGTCAGGAAAGCTTCCTAGGACCTCGAAACGTCGAGATCCGATGAAAACTCGGTTTTCGAAAAACGGGGTAAAACCAATAACTTCCCGATTTTTGAAAATTTTCAATTTTCTTAGCGGGAAGTTAAAAATTAAATCGTGAAAGTGATTTTTGACAAAGTTGTGGTGTTATCAAGCCCATAGCTCCCGTGAATACCACGCTCTTATCCATTTAATTCATCAGAAAAACGAGTTTTTTCTGAGAAATCTTATTTAATCGATAAGAAAATTTTTTTAACGTGTTCTCTAGTTACTATTTATTTCAATACGCTTTTTATCCATAATTTTTTTCGTTTAAATTATGAAAATCACGTTTTAATTGAAATCACGATTTTTAGGCGAGTGTAGAGCATACCTGCGCGCTTCGCGCTTAAGGCATGCAATTTTCCAATTTTTCCAGTTTTTCAATTTTGATTTTGTAATATCTCGAACGCTATTATTGATACAGGAATAGACTTTCGTTTGTTTGATAGGGGACACTTGGAGCTATTGAAAAAAAAATTTTTGGAAAAAAATTTTGAAAAATGTCAAATTTGTCGAATTTTGAATTTTTGAACATCGTCGAAAATGATAATCGACATCAAAATTTTGGCTCAATTTTTTTTGTATAATACGTTGTACTAGTCTTAGAAGATCCTGAAATTTTTATAACTTTTTTTTTTTTTAAATGTGAATTTTTGAGTTCAAATAAATTTTTTTTTTTTGCTATTTCTAAATGAGGTTCAGGTATGCGAATATATTGTATTGTAATTTTGAGCATTAAAAAATTAAATACACGACCTGGAATTATTAAATAATAAATTGGTTTCAACTCCTTTTTTTTTCTTTTTCAATAGCCCCAAGTGTTCCCTATCAAACAAACGAAAGTCTATTCCTGTATCTATAATAGCGTTCGAGATATTACAAAATCAAAATTGAAAAACTGGAAAAATTGGAAAATTTCGAATTTGCATATCTTTTGAAAAAAAAATTTTTTTTTTTCCTTTTACAGAACTTCGTTGTATGATAAAAGAAAACTTCTGACCAAAATTTGTCCAAATCGAAAGGGTTTGTTTTCAACTATTGTTTGATTTGACATGGAATGACCCATAAGTAAATATTTTTCGTTAATACACGGAAAAAAGTAAACTGTAATAAATAATAGTCAAGTTGTAATAAGTAATGATCAACTTATAAAAATTACCATTTCAAACAGTAAAATCGTGATTTTATTAGTCACTATGTAATATTTATCATTTAAACGCTACAATTTATTGTTTACACGCTAAAAAATACTATTTCAAACAGTAATATTCGCTATGTGAAAGTCGAAAATGTTAAAGTATAATAATTTCAAAGTATAAGAACTTTGACTTTGATATTTATCATTTCGTACGTAAAAAATGATCGTATGATATGTAAAAAATATAAACTACAGTTAGTAAATTTCTAGACAAGCAACGTCAATATTTACAAAGTAAAATGGTAAATTTTAAACGCAACGCTAAAAATGAAGCTGTAATTATTGATGTTCTTGGACGGGTAAAATATGAATTTTTACTGTTTCAAACGTTAAATTTTCTGAGTGTGGGACCTTCCCCTTCTCCTCATTTGTAAAGTTAATGCTCTTGGAGAGCATTAGTATGTACTATCTTTTTCGCCAATGCGCATGACTTTTTTAACACGTGTTGGACAGCGCCGACAACAATTTTAATGAAAAAAATTTTTAAAATAAATATTAATAAGTTTACAAAATAAGATCATATATTTCATAACTGGTCTCTAAATTGATTGTAAAACGTGAAACTTCTCATTTTCAACGTATACTCGGCACGAGACACTAACACTGTCAAGATAGCCAGTAATACGTGATTAATGAAACTCCTAACAAAAAAGTTTCCCCAACGTTCGTATAGCGTTGCGGTTAGGTGATAGTCTCGCGTGCGTTAGGGATACTATTCGAATCTCGGTTAGGGCAATATTTTTCTGAATTTATTTTTAAGGCAAGCGTAAAACTTCATCAAAATGAATGAATGAGAATGTGATTGAAACTTTATCCCTCCTCCAGCTCCTTTAAAAAACTCCAAAAATAAAAAAAATAAAATATAAATGAAACAAAAAAAAAAAACGAAAAAAAACAAGATAAAGACAAAATGAAAAAAAAATTTTTTGTCAATAGTTTTTTTTTATTGTTAATTTTTTTGTTAATCCTGATAGCAAATTTAATAA